>NW_025744507.1:165000-185000 GCF_021184085.1 Oncorhynchus gorbuscha | reverse complement strand
ACAAGCATTTCGCTACACTCGCATTAACATCTGCTAACCATGTGTATGTGACAAATAAAATTTGATTTGATTTGATTTGATTTGATATACATCAACGAATTGGAGAGGACACTAGAGCAGTCTGCAGCTTAAGCCCCACCCTCTTCCACATATATATCAACGAATTGGAGAGGACACTAGAGCAGTCTGCAGCTTAAGCCCCACCCTCTTCCACATATATATCAACGAATTGGAGAGGACACTAGAACAGTCTGCAGCTTAAGCCCCACCCTCTTCCACATATTTATCAACGAATTGGAGAGGACACTAGAGCAGTCTGCAGCTTAAGCCCCACCCTCTTCCACATATATATCAACGAATTGGAGAGGACACTAGAACAGTCTGCAGCTTAAGCCCCACCCTCTTCCACATATATATCAACGAATTGGAGAGGGCACTAGAACAGTCTGCAGCTTAAGCCCCGCCCTCTTCCACATATACATCAACGAATTGGCGCGGGCACTAGAACAGTCTGCAGCTTAAGCCCCACCCTCTTCCACATATATATCAACGAATTGGAGAGGGCACTAGAACAGTCTGCAGCTTAAGCCCCACCCTCTTCCACATATACATCAACGAATTGGAGAGGGCACTAGAACAGTCTGCAGCTTAAGCCCCGCCCTCTTCCACATATACATCAACGAATTGGCGCGGGCACTAGAACAGTCTGCAGCTTAAGCCCCACCCTCTTCCACATATATATCAACGAATTGGAGAGGGCACTAGAACAGTCTGCAGCTTAAGCCCCACCCTCTTCCACATATATATCAACGAATTGGAGAGGGCACTAGAACAGTCTGCAGCTTAAGCCCCACCCTCTTCCACATATACATCAACGAATTGGAGAGGACACTAGAGCAGTCTGCAGCTTAAGCCCCACCCTCTTCCACATATATATCAACGAATTGGAGAGGGCACTAGAACAGTCTGCAGCTTAAGCCCCACCCTCTTCCACATATATATCAACGAATTGGAGAGGGCACTAGAACAGTCTGCAGCTTAAGCCCCACCCTCTTCCACATATACATCAACGAATTGGAGAGGGCACTCGAACAGTCTGCAGCACCCAGCCTCACCCTCTTCCACATATATATCAACGAATTGGAGAGGGCACTCGAACAGTCTGCAGCACCCAGCCTCACCCTCTTCCACATATATATCAACGAATTGGAGAGGGCACTCGAACAGTCTGCAGCACCCGGCCTCACCCTCTTCCACATATATATCAACGAATTGGAGAGGACACTAGAGCAGTCTGCAGCTTAAGCCCCACCCTCTTCCACATATATATCAACGAATTGGAGAGGACACTAGAGCAGTCTGCAGCTTAAGCCCCACCCTCTTCCACATATATATCAACGAATTGGAGAGGACACTAGAACAGTCTGCAGCTTAAGCCCCACCCTCTTCCACATATATATCAACGAATTGGAGAGGACACTAGAGCAGTCTGCAGCTTAAGCCCCGCCCTCTTCCACATATACATCAACGAATTGGAGAGGACACTAGAGCAGTCTGCAGCTTAAGCCCCGCCCTCTTCCACATATACATCAACGAATTGGAGAGGACACTAGAGCAGTCTGCAGCTTAAGCCCCGCCCTCTTCCACATATATATCAACGAATTGGAGAGGGCACTCGAACAGTCTGCAGCTTAAGCCCCGCCCTCTTCCACATATACATCAACGAATTGGAGAGGACACTAGAGCAGTCTGCAGCTTAAGCCCCGCCCTCTTCCACATATACATCAACGAATTGGAGAGGGCACTCGAACAGTCTGCAGCTTAAGCCCCGCCCTCTTCCACATATACATCAACGAATTGGAGAGGACACTAGAGCAGTCTGCAGCTTAAGCCCCGCCCTCTTCCACATATATATCAACGAATTGGAGAGGGCACTCGAACAGTCTGCAGCTTAAGCCCCGCCCTCTTCCACATATACATCAACGAATTGGAGAGGACACTAGAGCAGTCTGCAGCTTAAGCCCCGCCCTCTTCCACATATACATCAACGAATTGGAGAGGGCACTCGAACAGTCTGCAGCTTAAGCCCCGCCCTCTTCCACATATACATCAACGAATTGGAGAGGACACTAGAGCAGTCTGCAGCTTAAGCCCCGCCCTCTTCCACATATACATCAACGAATTGGAGAGGACACTAGAGCAGTCTGCAGCACCCAGCCTCACCCTCTTCCACATATACATCAACGAATTGGAGAGGACACTAGAACAGTCTGCAGCACCCAGCCTCACCCTACTAGAATCTGAAGTCAAATGTCTACTGTTTGCTGATGATCTGGTGCTTCTGTCTCCAATAAAGGAGGACCTACAGCAGCACCTAGATCTTCTGCATCAGATTCTGTCAGACCTGGGCCCTGACAGACCTGGGCCCTGACAGACCTGGGTCCTGACAGACCTGGGCCCTGACAGACCTGGGTCCTGACAGACCTGGGCCCTGACAGACCTGGGCCCTGACAGACCTGGGCCCTGACAGACCTGGGTCCTGACAGACCTGGGCCCTGACAGACCTGGGCCCTGACAGACCTGGGTCCTGACAGACCTGGGCCCTGACAGACCTGGGCCCTGACAGACCTGGGCCCTGACAGACCTGGGTCCTGACAGACCTGGGCCCTGACAGACCTGGGCCCTGACAGACCTGGGCCCTGACAGACCTGGGTCCTGACAGACCTGGGCCCTGACAGACCTGGGCCCTGACAGACCTGGGCCCTGACAGTAAATCTGGTGTTCCAAACATTGCAAGTATAAATTCCATCTAGACATCGTTGCCCAGAGCACACAAAAAACCTACCTTAGGCTAAACATCATCGCTACAGGTAGCTTCCACAAAGCTGTGAACCATCTGAGAGACAAGGCAAGAAGGGCCTTCTATGCCATCAAAAGGAACATAAAATGTAACATACCAATTAGGATCTGGCTAAAAATACTTGAATCAGTGACAGAACCCATTGTCCTTTATGGTTGTGAGGTCTGGGGTCTGCTCACCAACCAAGACTGCACAAAATTGAGTCTCTGCATGCAGAATTCTGCAAAAAATTATCCTCTGTGTACAACGTAAAACACCAAATAATGCATGCAGAGCAGAATTAGGCCGATACCCACTAATTATCAAAATCCAGAAAAGAGCCGTTCAATTCTATAACCACCTAAAAGGAAGCGATTCCCAAACCTTCCATAATAAAGCCATCACCTATAGAGAGATGAACCTGGAGATGAGTCCCCTAAGCAAGCTGGTCCTGGGTCTCTGTTCACAAACACAAACACACCCCACAGAGCCCCAGGACAGCAACACAATTAGACCCAACCAAATAATGAGAAAACAAAAAGATAATTACTTGACACATTGGAAAGAATGAACAAAAACCCCAGAGCAAACTAGAATGCTATTTGGCCATAAACAGAGAAGAAACTGAGCTGCACGTCCTAATGTATACCCATAGACACTTATTTCCCTCAGATTTAACAGACCCACAAAGAATTCACTAACAAATCCAATTTTGATATACTTTTGATACTAGCAATAACTGGGGACAATGGGCTGGGAACCCTGTGAGGTGAGATGGAAGGTGTGTATGACAATAACATGGGCTGGGAACCCTGTGAGGTGAGATGGAAGGTGTGTATGACAATAACTGGGGACATGGGCCGGGAACCCTGTGAGGTGAGATGGAAGGTGTGTATGACAATAACTGGGGACATGGGCCGGGAACCCTGTGAGGTGAGATGGATGGTGTGTATGACAATAACATGGGCTGGGAACCCTGTGAGGTGAGATGGAAGGTGTGTATGACAATAACTGGGGACATGGGCTGGGAACCCTGTGAGGTGAGATGGAAGGTGTGTATGACAATAACATGGGCTGGGAACCCTGTGAGGTGAGATGGAAGGTGTGTATGACAATAACTGGGGACATGGGCTGGGAACCCTGTGAGGTGAGATGGAAGGTGTGTATGACAATAACTGGGGACATGGGCTGGGAACCCTGTGAGGTGAGATGGAAGGTGTGTATGACAATAACTGGGGACATGGGCTGGGAACCCTGTGAGGTGAGATGGAAGGTGTGTATGACAATAACATGGGCTGGGAACCCTGTGAGGTGAGATGGAAGGTGTGTATGACAATAACTGGGGACATGGGCTGGGAACCCTGTGAGGTGAGATGGAAGGTGTGTATGACAATAACTGGGGACATGGGCCGGGAACCCTGTGAGGTGAGATGGAAGATGTGTATGACAATAACATGGGCTGGGAACCCTGTGAAGTGAGATGGAAGGTGTGTATGACAATAACATGGGCTGGGAACCCTGTGAGGTGAGATGGAAGGTGTGTATGACAATAACATGGGCTGGGAACCCTGTGAGGTGAGATGGATGGTGTGTATGACAATAACTGGGGACATGGGCTGGGAACCCTGTGAGGTGAGATGGAAGGTGTGTATGACAATAACATGGGCTGGGAACCCTGTGAGGTGAGATGGAAGGTGTGTAATGACAATAACATGGGCTGGGATCTATCCATAGGGGGAGCCTGGGCAACTGAAATGTCTGATCTATTTCAACTGTCTGACTCTGAACATCTGTACGAAAACCATATTAAGGGAGACATAGATATTATTAACAAAAAAATTGTCGATGCAATATGAAAAAACTGGGTGAAGGAGATTTAGTCATGAACCAAAATGGAGAACCTTTTGATCGATTAAGGGTGAATTGGTGTGTGAGAGATATTATGTTTAACCTTTCTGAAACAAGAGATCGCTATGTGCGACAGGTCAGATCAGGGACACTGCCTCGGAAACCGGACGGTGTTGTGGGCGAAATGGAATTGGAAAGACGATGTAACTATGGTGACCTCGAAGAAATAGAAAATGAAAATCTGTTTTTATCCTCTATTGCCCTTTCTACCTCGATATACGCTTGCTCTTATTCTAGAAAGCACAGCAGATATACCCTGGTATTATGTGGCTGAGTCATGACCAATAACATCTGCTAACCATGTGACCAATAACATCTGCTAACCACGTGTATGTGACCAATAACATCTGCTAACCACGTGTATGTATGTATGTATGTGTGTGTGTGTGTGTGTGTGTGTGTGTGTGTGTGTGTGTGTGTGTGTGTGTGTGTGTGTGTGTGTGTGTGTGTGTGTGTGTGTGTGTGTGTGTGTGTGTGTGTGTGTGTGTGTGTGTGTGTGTGTGTGTGTGTGTACAGTATATCACAAAAGTGAGTACACCCCTCACATTTTTGTAAATATTTGAGTATATCTTTTCATGTGACAACACTGAAGAAATGACTCTTTGCTACAATGTAAAGTAGTGAGTGTACAGCTTGTATAACAGTCTAAATTTGCTTTCCCCTCAAAATAACTCAACACACACCTATTAATGTCTAAACCGCTGGCAACAAAAGTGAGCACACCCGAAGTGAAAATGTCCAAATTGGGCCCAATTAGCCATTTTCCCTCTCCGGTGTCATGTGACTCGTTAGTGTTACAAGGTCTCAGGTGTGAATGGGGAGCAGGTGTGTTAAATTTGGTGTCATCACTCTCACACTCCCTCATACTGACTGGTCACTGGAAGTTCAACATGGCACCTCATGGCAAAGAACTCTCTGAGGATCTGAAAAAAATAATTGTTGAACAAGGACAGATGTCAACCCCCCCATACACCCCCCCCCCCCCCATTCCCCCCCCCTCCCCCACTCCCCCACCCCGGATGTCACCCCTCCATCCCCCATACACCCCCCTATACACCCCTCCATCCCCCATACACCCCCCATCCCCCATACACCCCCTATACACCCCTCCATCCCCCATACACCCCCCATCCCCATACACCCCTCCATCCCCCATACACCCCCTCCATCCCCCATACACCCCCCCATCCCCCATACACCCCCCCATCCCCCATACACCCCCCATCCCCCATACACCCCCCCATCCCCCATACACCCCCCATCCCCCATACACCCCCCATCCCCCATACACCCCCCCCATCCCCCATACACCCCCCCCCTCCATCCCCCATACCCCCCCCCATCCCCCATACACCCCCCCATCCCCCATACACCCATCCCCCATACCCCCCCCATCCCCCATACACCCCCCATCCCCCATACACCCCCCCATCCCCCATACACCCCCCATCCCCCATACACCCCCCATCCCCCATACACCCCCCATCCCCCACCCCCCCATCCCCCATACACCCCCATCCCCCCATACACCCCCCCCCCATACACCCCCCATCCCCCATACACCCCCCATCCCCCATACACCCCCCATCCCCCATACACCCCCCCATCCCCCATACACCCCCCATCCCCCCTCCATCCCCCATACAGCCCCCCCATCCCCCATACACCCCCATCCCCCATACATCCCCCCATCCCCCCTCCATCCCCCATACACCCCCCATCCCCCTCCATCCCCCATACACCCCCCCATCCCCCATACACCCCCCCATCCCCCATACAACCCCCCATCCCCCATACACCCCCCCATCCCCCATACAATCCCCCATACACCCCCCCATCCCCCATACACCCCCCCATCCCCCCTCCATCCCCCATACACCCCCCCCCCCATCCCCCATACACCCCCCATCCCCCATACACCCCCCCATCCCCCAGTCCATCCCCCATACCCCCCATCCCATTTATCCATAGGGGATACACCCCATCATCCCCCAGTTTACACCCCCCCCCATCCCCCTCCATCCCTCCCACACACACATACACTGCTTTTTGGGGGCAAGCACATGCCGCCCAAAGGTAGATTAAAATATTACAATTGAGTGTTTGCGTTAGAATGTATAAATTCACAGCGCCGACTGGTCCAAGTAAGAGATGAAAGGCTGCCAGATTTGAAAATGTTGATAATTTATTGTTCAGAATAATTCTAATTCCGTCTAAGTGTACAGTGTTTCCCAATTCGCTGAGCCATAATATGGTAGAGGGAGCTTCCTTCCTTTTCCAAAACAACGAGATACATTTTGTTGGGGGGCTGAAATGAGACTGTAAGAGATGAGTTGTTTTGGGGGGGTTGGTTAATCCGTTTAGGGAATCAGACACTCCCAGGATTATCAGAAGCGGGTCTGGGTCTATTGAAGTCTCCAGAACTTCAGAGGATATAAAAAATTCCACACCAATAACCATACAAGCATGTTCCAAATGTCGGGCATGTCCCAAATGTCGGAAAGGCTTGCATAGAGCATAGGGCAAAGCAGTGGAGTAGTGTACCCTGCGTAGCCTGACATTTATCACACAGGGGAGGTATCAGGAAATATCCTGCACAGTTTAGTTTTGGAGTAGTGTAATCTGCACAGCATGACATTTATCACATAGGGGATGTATCAGGAAATATCCTGCACAGTTTAGTTTTGGAGTAGTGTAATCTGCACAGCATGACATTTATCACATAGGGGATGTATCAGGAAATATCCTGCACAGTTTAGTTTTGGAGTAGTGTAATCTGCACAGCATGACATTTATCACATAGGGGATGTATCAGGAAATATCCTGCACAGTTTAGTTTTGGAGTAGTGTAATCTGCACAGCATGACATTTATCACATAGGGGATGTATCAGGAAATATCCTGCACAGTTTAGTTTTGGAGTAGTGTAATCTGCACAGCATGACATTTATCACATAGGGGATGTATCAGGAAATATCCTGCACAGTTTAGTTTTGGAATAGTGTAATCTGTGTAATACCTTGACTTGTATGAGACGATGTCTGGAGTTAATGGAGCAGGTGTGGATATACTCAAAGCTCTCTTCCCAGTCGGCCACCGACATGTCAGTCCCTAGTTCTTCCTCTCATTTAGCCTTAAATGCTCATCTGTAGAAGGTGTGCTAACAGATTGAAAAGCATCATATAGACGAGATATCAGTTTGTCTGAGATGGGGCATATTTTTATGCATCCGTGAAACACGGAAGGTTTAGCTTTTCCCCAATGTCGGAAGGTTTAGCATGTCCCAAATGTCGGAAGGTTTAGCATGTCCCAAATGTCGGAAGGTTTACCATGTCCCAAATGTCGGAAGGTTTAGCATGTCCCAAATGTCGGAAGGTTTAGCATGTTCCAAATGTCGGAAGGTTTAGCATGTTCCAAATGTCGTAAGGTTTAGCATGTCCCAAATGTCGGAAGGTTTAGCATGTCCCAAATGTCGGAAGGTTTAGCATGTCCCAAATGTCGGAAGGTTTAGCATGTCCCAAATGTCGTAAGGTTTAGCATGTCCCAAATGTCGGAAGGTTTAGCATGTTCCAAATGTCGGGCATGTCCCAAATGTCGGAAGGCTTAGCATGTCCCAAATGTCGGGCATGTCCCAAATGTCGGGCTTGCCCCAAATGTCGGAAGGTTTAGCATGTCCCAAATGTCGGAAGGTATTTTTCTAACATAGTCTCCAATCTGTAGGTATCTGAAAAAGGTATTTCTGGGAAGATTATAAAATTCCCTCAGCAACTCAAAGGAAGCAAAGGTCCCTTCTATATATAAACCCCTATGTGTACCTATCCCCAACTCTCCCCATGCTCAAAGTTGTTATCAAGGTTAGACTGGGGGGGAATTGTTGCAACAGGGAGCATGAATGATATTGGTCTAATGTCAAAGTAGACTTTAATTTGCTTCCAGATATGGACTGTGTACAATAGTATTGTTGCTATAACAGATATGGACTGTGTATAGTTGGATTGTTGCTATAACAGATATGGACTGTGTATAGTTGGATTGTTGCTATAACAGATATGGACTGTGTACAATAGTATTGTTACTATAACAGATATGGACTCCAAATGATTGGCTATAACAATCAATAGTATTGCCTATAACAGATATGGACTGTGTACAATACGATTGTTCCACTAATAGATATGGATCATCCAGCCAATCCTCACGGTCCACTATAACCAATGGACTGTGATGATAGATTGTTACTATAACATAACCTACAATAGTATTGTCCTATAATCCAACTGGATGATAGATTGTTGCTATAACATCATCCAGCCAATTGTTACTATAACGGTATGGACTGTGTACAATAGGATTGTTACTATAACAGATATGGACTGTGTACAATAGGATTGTTACTAACCCAATATGGATGATAGATAGGATTGTTGCTATAACAGCCAATGGACTGTGTACACGGATCCACTATAACCCATATGGATGATAGATATACATCATCCAGCCAATCTATAACAGATATGGACTGGTCCACAATAGATTATACTATAACAGATATGGACTGTGTACAAGCCAATTGTTCACGGTCCACTAATGGACTGGATGATAGCTATACATCATCCAGCCAATCCTCACGGTCCACTAATCCAACTGGATGATAGATATACTATCCAGATAATGTACAATAGTATTGTTGCTATAATCCAATATGGATGATAGATATACTCATCCAGCCAATCCTCATAGGTCCACTAACAGATAACTGGATGATAGATATACAGATCCAGGACCTCAATAGGTCCACTATAACTGGATGATGGATACATCATCCAGCCAATCCTCACTGTGTCCATTGTTGCTAATCCAACTGGATGATAGATATACATCATCCAGCCAATCCTCACGGTCCACTAATCCAACTGGATGATAGATATACATCATCCAGCCAATTGTCCACTAATCCAACTGGATGATAGATATACGTCATCCAGCCAATCCTCACGGTCCACTAACCCAACTGGATGATAGATATACATCATCCAGCCAATCCTCACGGTCCACTAATAGATATACATCATCCAGCCAATCCTCACGGTCCACTAATCCAACTGGATGATAGATATACATCATCCAGCCAATCCTCACGGTCCACTAACCCAACTGGATGATAGATATACGTCATCCAGCCAATCCTCACGGTCCACTAATAGATATACGTCATCCAGCCAATCCTCACGGTCCACTAATAGATATACGTCATCCAGCCAATCCTCACGGTCCACTAATAGATATACGTCATCCAGCCAATCCTCACGGTCCACTAATCCAACTGGATGATAGATATACGTCATCCAGCCAATCCTCACGGTCCACTAACCAAACTGGATGATAGATATACATCATCCAGCCAATCCTCACGGTCCACTAATCCAACTGGATGATAGATATACATCATCCAGCCAATCCTCACGGTCCACTAATCCAACTGGATGATAGATATACATCATCCAGCCAATCCTCACGGTCCACTAATCCAACTGGATGATAGATATACATCATCCAGCCAATCCTCACGGTCCACTAACCCAACTGGATGATAGATATACATCATCCAGCCAATCCTCACGGTCCACTAATAGATATACATCATCCAGCCAATCCTCACGGTCAATAAACTAAACAACTGGATGATAGATAGGATTGAATAATCATCCAGCCAATCCTCACGGTCCACTAATCCAACTGGATGATAGATATACTCATCCAGCCAATCCTCATAGGGTCCACTAATCCAACTGGATGATAGATATACATCATCCAGCCAATCCTCACGGTCCACAATAGATAATCCAACTGGTCCATGATAGATATACATCATCCAGCCAATCCTCACGGTCCACTAATCCAACTGGATGATAGATATACATCATCCAGCCAATCCTCACGGTCCACTAATCCAACTGGATGATAGATATACATCATCCAGCCAATCCTCACGGTCCACTAATCCAACTGGATGATAGATATACGTCATCCAGCCAATCCTCACGGTCCACTAATCCAACTGGATGATAGATATACGTCATCCAGCCAATCCTCACGGTCCACTAATCCAACTGGATGATAGATATACGTCATCCAGCCAATCCTCACGGTCCACTAATCCAACTGGATGATAGATATACGTCATCCAGCCAATCCTCACGGTCCACTAATCCAACTGGATGATAGATATACATCATCCAGCCAATCCTCACGGTCCACTAATCCAACTGGATGATAGATATACATCATCCAGCCAATCCTCACGGTCCACTAATCCAACTGGATGATAGATATACATCATCCAGCCAATCCTCACGGTCCACTAATCCAACTGGATGATAGATATACGTCATCCAGCCAATCCTCACGGTCCACTAATCCAACTGGATGATAGATATACATCATCCAGCCAATCCTCACGGTCCACTAATCCAACTGGATGATAGATATACGTCATCCAGCCAATCCTCACGGTCCACTAATCCAACTGGATGATAGATATACGTCATCCAGCCAATCCTCACGGTCCACTAACCCAACTGGATGATAGATATACATCATCCAGCCAATCCTCACGGTCCACTAATCCAACTGGATGATAGATATACGTCATCCAGCCAATCCTCACTGTCCACTAATCCAACTGGATGATAAATAAACATCATCCAGCCAAAGCGTAACATCACGGAGGTCAGCAGTCCTTCCATCTTGGATTTACAGAGATTTTTAACCTATCCTGTGTGTTTTATAATCCCAGATGAAAGGATGGATAATTGAGTCCAGTTGTTTATGAAAGGATTGATTATTGAGTCCAGTTGTTTATGAAAGGATGGATAATTGAGTCCAGTTGTTTATGAAAGGATGGATAATTGAGTCCAGTTGTTTATGAAAGGATGGATAATTGAGTCCAGTTGTTTATGAAAGGATTGATTATTGAGTCCAGTTGTTTATGAAAGGATTGATAAGAGAGTCCAGTTGTTTATGAAAGGATTTAGGTATGAATACTGGGATGTTCTGGTATAGGTAGAGCAGTTGTGAGTTGAAGACCATTTTAATGACATTAATTCTTCCCGAGCAGAGAAATTGAGAGAGTTCTCCAAAATTGTATGATTGCCTTGAGTTTTTGCCTCAGAGAGGGGAAATTGTCTTTAGATAGTGAGAAGTATTGCTTGGTAACTACAATTTTTCTGAAGATAACTTAAATGTTATATGTTCTAACCAAGAGGTGTTTTGCAATCGTATGGGCATTAATTCGCTATTGTTCCAATTTATTCTGTATCCCGAGAAGGTACCAAACAAATTATTCAAATCAAAAATAGCTGGAATACTAGATTGGGGTTCTATTACATAGAGCAGAATGTAATCTGCGTATAGAGAAATCTTATTTAGAGTGTCATTAGTATTATAGCAGTGTATTGCTGCATGAGATCTGATCGCCTAAGCGAGAGGTTCAATAATTAGAGCGAAGAGCATAGGCGACAGAGCACAACCCTGCCTTGTCCCTCTGTAAAGGTTAAATCGGGGCGACAATGATTGGTTAGTGAGTATTCTCCCACAGGGGTTCCTATATAAAAGCTGGATCCAATTTATGAACCCATCTCCAATGTTACATTTCTGTAGGGCCTTGAACAGATAGGACCACTCAACTTGGTCAAAGGTCATTTCGGGGTCAAGAGATATAACGGCGAGGTCCACGTTGGGTAACCTCTGAGAATAAATCATGTTGAAGAGGCGCCTGAGATTGAACAATGAGCTTCTGTTCAGGGATAAAGCCGGTCTGGTCCGAATGGATCAATTTGCCCACTAAAGTGCTAAGCCTGTTAGCTAGAGTTTTTACTCGAATCTTTTGGTCTGTATTAAGGAGAGATATTAAGAGAGATATTGGTCTGTATGACCCTACCTCTTCCGGCTCTTTACACTTCTTATGTATAACTGGAATGAACGCTTCGTCCGAAGTAGACGGGAGAGCTCCATTCTCATTGGCCTGAACCAACATTTTGTGCAGGACGGGAGAGAGCATGTCGCTGAATGTGTTATAGAATTCACCAGGGTATCCATCTGGGCCCGGGGTCTTGCCATTCTTGTACGTCAACTTCCAAATTCAACTTTATGTATGTATGTATGTATGTATGTATGTGTGTGTGTGTGTGTGTGTGTGTGTGTGTGTGTGTGTGTGTGTGTGTGTGTGTGTGTGTGTGTGCGTGCGTGCGTGCGTGCGTGCGTGCGTGCGTGCGTGTGTGTGTACGTAAGTACAACCCATATTTATCTTTTTTTATTTTCCCTTTTGTACTTTAACACTTTGTACATCATTACAACAATGTATATAGCCATAATATTACATTTGAAATGTGTCCTATTCCTTTGAAACTTGTGAGTGTAATGTTTACTGTTCATTTCTGATTGTTTATTTCACTTTTGTTTATTATCTATTTCACTTGCTTTGGTAATGTTAACATATGATTCCCATGTCAATAAAGCCCTTTGAATTTCATTTAAATGAGAGAGAGAGAGAGAGAGAGAGAGAGAGAGAGAGAGAGAGAGAGAGAGAGAGAGAGAGAGAGAGAGAGAGAGAGAGAGAGAGAGAGAGAGAGAGAGAGAGAGAGAGAGAGACAGAGAGAGAGAGAGAGAGAGAGAGACAGGAGAGAGAGAGAAAGAGAGACAGAGAGAGAGAGGGAGAGAGAGAGAGAGAGAGAGAGAGAGAGAGAGAGAGAGAGAGAGAGAGAGAGAGAGAGAGAGAGAGAGAGAGAGAGAGAGAGAGAGAGAAAGAGAGAGAGAGACAGAGCGAGAGAGAGAGAGACAGAGAGAGAGAGAGAGAGAGAGAGAGAGAGAGAGAGAGAAGAGAGAGAGACAGGAGAGAGAGAGAAAGAGAGACAGAGAGAGAGAGGGAGAGAGAGATCTCTCAGAGAGAGAGAGTCCAAAGAGAGAGAGAGAGAGAGAGAGAGAGAGAGAGAGAGAGAGAGAGAGAGAAAGAGAGAGAGAGAGAGACAGAGGAGAGAGAGAAGAGAGAGAGACAGTAGAGAGAGAGAGAAAGAGAGACAGAGAGAGAGAGGGAGAGAGAGAGAGAGAGAGAGAGAGAGAAAGAGAGAGAGAGAGAGACAGAGAGAGAGAGAGAGAGAGTAAGACTCTCACAGTGTTCTCAGAGAGAGAGTAGACAGAGGTAGAGAGAGAGAGACAGAGACAGTATCTCTCAGAGAGACAGAGAGAGAGAGAGAGAGAGAGAGATGAAGATTAAGATGATTAAGGAGAAAATAACGTATAAGACTCTCACAGTGTTCATCACGGTAGACAGTATCTCTCACGGTAGACAGTATCTCTCACAGTAGACAGTGTCCATCACGGTAGACAGTATCTCTCACGGTAGACAGTATCTCTCACAGTAGACAGTGTCCATCACGGTAGACAGTATCTCTCACGGTAGACAGTATCTCTCATGGTAGACAGTATCTCTCATGGTAGACAGTATCTCTCACAGTAGACAGTATCTCTCATGGTAGACAGTATTTCTCATGGTAGACAGTATTTCTCACAGTATACAGTATCTCTCATGGTAGACAGTATCTCTCATGGTAGACAGTATCTCTCACAGTAGACAATATCTCTCACAGTAGACAGTATCTCTCATGGTAGACAGTATTTCTCACAGTATACAGTATCTCTCATGGTAGACAGTATCTCTCATGGTAGACAGTATCTCTCACAGTAGACAATATCTCTCATGGTAAACAGTATATCTCATGGTAGACAGCATTTCTCACAGTAGACAGTATTTCTCAAGGTAGACAGTATTTATCATGGTAGGCAGTATCTCTCACAGTAGACAGTATCTCTCACGGTAGACAGTATCTCTCACAGTAGACAGTATCTCTCACAGTAGATGGTATCTCTCACAGTAGACAGTATCTCTCACAGTAGACAGTATCTCTCACAGTAGACGATATCTCTCACGGTAGACAGTATCTCTCACAGTAGACGGTATAGCTCACGGTAGACAGCATCTCTCACAGTAGACGGTATCTCTCACGGTAGACAGTATCTCTCACAGTAGACATTTATTTGCTGCTTGATCCCAATTTTACAGTAGAATTAATCCTCTTAGTGATGTCAACTGGAAGAGAGAGGAGAGAGAGAGAGTGGGGGAGAATGAAGGTGAGGGGGAGAGAGAGAAGAAAGAGAGGTGAGAGAGGGGGGAGCGGAGGTGAGGGGGGATATAGAGAGAGAAGAGAGAGAGATGAGAGAGAATGAGAGAGTGAGAGAGAAAGAGAAAGAGTGAGAGAGAGAGAGGGAGAGAGAGGGAGAGAGGGGGAGCAGAGGTGAGGGGGAGATAGAAAGGGAGGTGAGAGAGAATGAGAGAGGGAGAGAGAAAGAGAAAGAGGTGAGAGAGAAGAGAGGAGGTGGGAGAGAATGAGAGAGGGAGAGAGGGGGAGCAGAGGTGAGGGGGAGATAGAAAGGGAGGTGAGCGAGAATGAGAGAGGGAGAGAGAAAGAGAAAGAGGTGAGAGAGAAGAGAGGAGGTGGGAGAGAATGAGAGAGGGAGAGAGGGGGGAGCAGAGGTGAGGGGGAGATAGAAAGGGAGGTGAGAGAGAATGAGAGAGGGAGAGAGAAAGAGAAAGAGGTGAGAGAGAGGAGGTGAGAGAGAATGGGAGAGGGGGGAGCAGAGGTGAGGGGGAGATAGAAAGGGAGTTGAGAGAGAATGAGAGATGGAGAGAGAAATAGAAAGAGGTGAGAGAGAAGAGAGGAGGTGAGAGAGGGAGAGAGAAGAGGGGAGGTGAGAGAGAAAGACAGAGGGAAAAGAAAGGGCTTCATACAGTATGTGGACACAGGGCTCCTCACATCCTGATAGTACCATGATACCTTATAGAGGAGAGGTAGTGAATACTATGATAGTACCATGATACCTTATAGAGGAGAGGTAGTGAATACTATGATAGTACCATGATACCTTATAGAGGAGAGGTAGTGAATACCATGATACCTTATAGAGGAGAGGTAGTGAATACCATGATACCTTATAGAGGAGAGGTAGTGAATATCATGATACCTTATAGAGGAGAGGTAGTGAATACTAGGATAGTACTATGATACCTTATAGAGGAGAGGTAGTGAATACTATGATACCTTATAGAGGAGAGGTAGTGAATACCATGATACCTTATAGAGGAGAGGTAGTGAATATCATGATACCTTATAGAGGAGAGGTAGTGAATACTATGATACCTTATAGAGGAGAGGTAGTGAATACTATGATACCTTATAGAGGAGAGGTAGTGAATACTATGATACCTTATAGAGGAGAGGTAGTGAATACCATGATACCTTATAGAGGAGAGGTAGTGAATACTATGATACCTTATAGAGGAGAGGTAGTGAATACTATGATAGTACCATGATACCTTATAGAGGAGAGGTAGTGAATACTATGATACCTTATAGAGGAGAGGTAGTGAATACTATGATACCTTATAGAGGAGAGGTAGTGAATACCATGATACCTTATAGAGGAGAGGTAGTGAATACTATGATAGTACCATGATACCTTATAGGGGAGAGGTAGTGAATACCATGATACCTTATAGAGGAGAGGTAGTGAATACTATGATACCTTATAGAGGAGAGGTAGTGAAAACTATGATAGTACCATGATACCTTATAGAGGAGAGGTAGTGAATACCATGATACATTTTAGAGGAGAGGTAGTGAATACCACCACACCTTATAGAGGAGAGGTAGTGAATACTATGATACCTTATAGAGGAGAGGTAGTGAATACCATGATACCTTATAGAGGAGAGGTAGTGAATACTATGATACCTTATAGAGGAGAGGTAGTGAATACTATGATAGTACCATGATACCTTATAGAGGAGAGGTAGTGAATACTATGATACCTTATAGAGGAGAGGTAGTGAATACTATGATACCTTATAGAGGAGAGGTAGTGAATACTATGATACCTTATAGAGGAGAGGTAGTGAATACTATGATACCTTATAGAGGAGAGGTAGTGAATACTATGATACCTTATAGAGGAGAGGTAGTGAATACTATGATACCTTATAGAGGAGAGGTAGTGAATACTATTATAGTACCATGATACCTTATAGAGGAGAGGTAGTGAATACTATTATAGTACCATGATACCTTATAGAGGAGAGGTAGTGAATACTATGATACCTTATAGAGGAGAGGTAGTGAATACTATGATACCTTATAGAGGAGAGGTAGTGAATACTATGATACCTTATAGAGGAGAGGAGAAGAGGTAGTACTCTGTCTAGGTATGTCTTAGTTTACAACACACACACACACACACACACACACACACACACACACACACACACACACACACACACACACACACACACACACACACACACACACACACACACACACACACACACACACACACACACACACACACACACACACACACACCATAATTAGTCACCCAGATCACGAACACACACACACACTCTTTAACAAACAGCGTTGTCACGTATCCTTCTGAAACTGTCATTACCCACACCTGGTCCCTATTCCCATTTGATTAGTATTTGTATAAACGTGTCCTTTGGTTCACCATTGTCCGGTCGGTTATTGTTCCAATGTCGTTGGTGAGAACCTGCGTTGTTGTTTTGGCTTGTTGTGCAGATGATTACGGGTCTCGTCCCGTGTGATATTCATGTGTGCATTTGTGTATTTATTCCAGGTTCTCCTCGCTCTTTTGGGGGGTTAGTCATACCCCCTGTGTTCTCTTTTGGGGGGTTCAACCCTGTGTTCTTGTTATGTGCTTGTTTGGTCTTCGTCCCCAGTGCCTTTACGCGGCACGCTGTCATTGGGACATAAAACCCCTTATTACACATTCCTGTGCCTTTACGCGGCACGCTGTCATTGGGACATAAAACCCCTTATTACACATTCCTGTGCCTTTACACGGCACGCTGTCATTGGGACATAAAACCCCTTATTACACATTCCTGTGCCTTTACGCGGCACGCTGTCATTGGGACATAAAACCCCTTATTACACATTCCTGTGCCTTTACATTCCTGGCACGCTGTCATTGGGACATAAAACCCCTTATTACACATTCCTGTGCCTTTACACGGCACGCTGTCATTTGGACATAAAACCCTTTATTACACATTCCTGTGCCTTTACGCGGCACGCTGTCATTTGGACATAAAACCCCTTATTACACATTCCTGTGCCTTTACACGGCACGCTGTCATTTGGACATAAAACCCCTTATTACACATTCCTGTGCCTTTACACGGCACGCTGTCATTGGGACATAAAACCCCTTATTACACATTCCTGTGCCTTTACGCGGCACGCTGTCATTGGGACATAAAACCCCTTATTACACATTCCTGTGCCTTTACACGGCACGCTGTCATTTGGGTGAAATCAAAAAAAAATATTACGCATTCCTGCGCCTGTCTCCCGACCCTTTATACCAACGTGACAGTTGACAACAGCTTTTGAAATTTGACGTTCGGAGAAACGTGGATGAACTTCAGAATCTGAAGTCAAACTGGTCAAATGGAGAGATCTTGTTGTAGAGCCAACAGCAGCCATTACACACCACATTCCTGTGCCTTTACACGGCACGCTGTCATTGGGACATAAAACCCCTTATTACACATTCCTGTGCCTTTACGCGGCACGCTGTCATTTGGACATAAAACCCCTTATTACACATTCCTGTGCCTTTACGCGGCACGCTGTCATTTGGACATAAAACCCCTTATTACACATTCCTGTGCCTTTACGCGGCACGCTGTCATTTGGACATAAAACCCCTTATTACACATTCCTGTGCCTTTACGCGGCACGCTGTCATTTGGACATAAAACCCCTTATTACACATTCCTGTGCCTTTACACGGCACGCTGTCATTGGGACATAAAACCCCTTATTACACATAATATAATAATAATATATGCCATTTAGCAGACGCTTTTATCCAAAGCGTCTTACAGTCATGTGTGCATACATTCTACGTATGGGTGGTCCCGGGGATCGAACCCACTACCCTGGCGTTACAAGCGCCATGCTCTACCAACTGAGCTACAGAACGACCACTTCCTGTGCCTTTACACGGCACGCTGTCATTGGGACATAAAACCCCCTATTACGCATTCCTGCGCCTTTACACGGCACGCTGTCATTGGGACATAAAACCCCCTATTACGCATTCCTGCGCCTTTACACGGCACGCTGTCATTGGGACATAAAACCCCCTATTACGCATTCCTGCGCCTTTACACGGCACGCTGTCATTGGGACATAAAACCCCCTATTACGCATTCCTGCGCCTTTACACGGCACGCTGTCATTGGGACATAAAACCCCCTATTACGCATTCCTGCGCCTTTACACGGCACGCTGTCATTGGGACATAAAACCCCCTATTACGCATTCCTGCGCCTTTACACGGCACGCTGTCATTTGGGACATAAAACCCCCTATTACGCATTCCTGCGCCTTTACACGGCACGCTGTCATTGGGACATAAAACCCCCTATTACGCATTCCTGCGCCTTTACACGGCACGCTGTCATTGGGACATAAAACCCCTATTACGCATTCCTGCGCCTTTACACGGCACGCTGTCATTGGGACATAAAACCCCCTATTACGCATTCCTGCGCCTTTACACGGCACGCTGTCATTGGGACATAAAACCCCCTATTACGCATTCCTGCGCCTTTACACGGCACGCTGTCATTGGGACATAAAACCCCCTATTACGCATTCCTGCGCCTTTACACGGCACGCTGTCATTGGGACATAAAACCCCCTATTACGCATTCCTGCGCCTTTACACGGCACGCTGTCATTGGGACATAAAACCCCTTATTACACATTCCCCCTATTACGCATTCCTGCGCCTTTACACGGCACGCTGTCATTGGGACATAAAACCCCTATTACGCATTCCTGCGCCTTTACACGGCACGCTGTCATTGGGACATAAAACCCCTATTACGCATTCCTGCGCCTTTACACGGCACGCTGTCATTGGGACATAAAACCCCCTATTACGCATTCCTGCGCCTTTACACGGCACGCTGTCATTGGGACATAAAACCCCCTATTACGCATTCCTGCGCCTTTACACGGCACGCTGTCATTGGGACATAAAACCCCCTATTACGCATTCCTGCTCCTTTACACGGCACGCTGTCATTGGGACATAAAACCCCCTATTAC
>NW_025744507.1:125000-155000 GCF_021184085.1 Oncorhynchus gorbuscha | reverse complement strand
GCTCCACTATGGCCCACTCAGCAACCCAGCTCCACTATGGCCCTCTCAGCAACCCAGCTCCACTATGGTCCTCTCAGCAACCCAGCTCCACTATGGTCCTCTCAGCAACCCAGCTCCACTATGGTCCTCTCAGCAACCCAGCTCCACTATGGTCCTCTCAGCAACCCAGCTCCACTATGGCCCTCTCAGCAACCCAGCTTCACTTCACTATGGTCCTCTCAGCGACCCAGCTCCACTATGGTCCTCTCAGCAACCCAGCTCCACTATGGTCCTCTCAGCAACCCAGCTCCACTATGGTCCTCTCAGCAACCCAGCTCCACTATGGTCCTCTCAGCGACCCAGCTCCACTATGGTCCTCTCAGCAACCCAGCTCCACTATGGTCCTCTCAGCAACCCAGCTCCACTATGGCCCTCTCAGCAACCCAGCTCCACTATGGTTCTCTCAGCGACCCAGCTCCACTATGGTCCTCTCAGCAACCCAGCTCCACTATGGTCCTCTCAGCGACCCAGCTCCTCTATGGTCCTCTCAGCAACCCAGCTCCACTATGGCCCTCTCAGCAACCCAGCTCCTCTATGGTCCTCTCAGCAACCCAGCTCCACTATTGCCCTCTCAGCAACCCAGCTCCACTATGGTCCTCTCAGCAACCCAGCTCCACTATGGTCCTCTCAGCGACCCAGCTCCTCTATGGTCCTCTCAGCAACCCAGCTCCACTAGGGCCCTCTCAGCAACCCGGCTCCACTAGGGCCCGCTCAGCTAGCCGTCTCCACTAGGGCCCGCTCAGCAACCCAGCTCCACTAGGGCCCTCTCAGCAACCCGGCTCCACTATTGCCCACTCAACAAGCCAGCTCCACTAGGGCCCGCTCAGCTAGCCAGCTCCACCAGGGCCCACTCAGCTAGCCGGCTCCACCAGGGCCCTCTCAGCTAGCCGGCTCCACTATGGCCCACTCAGCTAGCCAGCTCCACCAGGGCCCTCTCAGCAACCCAGCTTCACTATGGCCCTCTCAGCTAGCCGGATCCACTATGGCCCTCTCAGCAACCCAGCTCCACTATGGCCCTCTCAGCAACCCAGCTCCACTATGGCACACTCAGCAACCCAGCTCCACTATGGCCCTCTCAGCAACCCAGCTCCACTATGGCCCACTCAGCAACCCAGCTCCACTATGGTCCACTCAGCAACCCAGCTCCACTGTGGTCCTCTCAGCCACCCAGCTCCATTATGGCCCTCTCAGCAAACCAGCTCCACTATGGCCCACTCAGCAACCCAGCTCCACTATGGCCCTCTCAGCAACCCAGCTCCACTATGGTCCTCTCAGCAACCCAGCTCCACTATGGTCCTCTCAGCTACCCAGCTCCACTATGGTCCTCTCAGCAACCCAGCTCCACTATGGCCCTCTCAGCAACCCAGCTCCACTATGGTCCTCTCAGCAACCCAGCTCCACTATGGCCCACTCAGCAACCCAGCTCCACTATGGCCCTCTCAGCAACCCAGCTCCACTATGGTCCTCTCAGCAACCCAGCTCCACTATGGTCCTCTCAGCAACCCAGCTCCACTATGGTCCTCTCAGCAACCCAGCTCCACTATGGTCCTCTCAGCAACCCAGCTCCACTATGGCCCTCTCAGCAACCCAGCTTCACTTCACTATGGTCCTCTCAGCGACCCAGCTCCACTATGGTCCTCTCAGCAACCCAGCTCCACTATGGTCCTCTCAGCAACCCAGCTCCACTATGGTCCTCTCAGCAACCCAGCTCCACTATGGTCCTCTCAGCGACCCAGCTCCACTATGGTCCTCTCAGCAACCCAGCTCCACTATGGTCCTCTCAGCAACCCAGCTCCACTATGGCCCTCTCAGCAACCCAGCTCCACTATGGCCCTCTCAGCAACCCAGCTCCACTATGGCCCACTCAGCAACCCAGCTCCACTATGGCCCTCTCAGCAACCCAGCTCCACTATGGTCCTCTCAGCAACCCAGCTCCACTATGGTCCTCTCAGCTACCCAGCTCCACTATGGTCCTCTCAGCAACCCAGCTCCACTATGGTCCTCTCAGCAACCCAGCTCCACTATGGTCCTCTCAGCAACCCAGCTCCACTATGGCCCACTCAGCAACACAGCTCCACTATGGCCCTCTCAGCAACCCAGCTCCACTATGGTCCTCTCAGCAACCCAGCTCCACTATGGTCCTCTCAGCAACCCAGCTCCACTATGGTCCTCTCAGCAACCCAGCTCCACTATGGTCCTCTCAGCAACCCAGCTCCACTATGGCCCTCTCAGCAACCCAGCTTCACTTCACTATGGTCCTCTCAGCGACCCAGCTCCACTATGGTCCTCTCAGCAACCCAGCTCCACTATGGTCCTCTCAGCAACCCAGCTCCACTATGGTCCTCTCAGCGACCCAGCTCCACTATGGTCCTCTCAGCAACCCAGCTCCACTATGGTCCTCTCAGCAACCCAGCTCCACTATGGCCCTCTCAGCAACCCAGCTCCACTATGGTTCTCTCAGCGACCCAGCTCCACTATGGTCCTCTCAGCAACCCAGCTCCACTATGGTCCTCTCAGCGACCCAGCTCCTCTATGGTCCTCTCAGCAACCCAGCTCCACTATGGCCCTCTCAGCAACCCAGCTCCTCTATGGTCCTCTCAGCAACCCAGCTCCACTATTGCCCTCTCAGCAACCCAGCTCCACTATGGTCCTCTCAGCAACCCAGCTCCACTATGGTCCTCTCAGCGACCCAGCTCCTCTATGGTCCTCTCAGCAACCCAGCTCCACTAGGGCCCTCTCAGCAACCCGGCTCCACTAGGGCCCGCTCAGCTAGCCGTCTCCACTAGGACCCGCTCAGCAACCCAGCTCCACTAGGGCCCTCTCAGCAACCCGGCTCCACTATTGCCCACTCAACAAGCCAGCTCCACTAGGGCCCGCTCAGCTAGCCAGCTCCACCAGGGCCCACTCAGCTAGCCGGCTCCACCAGGGCCCTCTCAGCTAGCCGGCTCCACTATGGCCCACTCAGCTAGCCAGCTCCACCAGGGCCCTCTCAGCAACCCAGCTTCACTATGGCCCTCTCAGCTAGCCGGATCCACTATGGCCCTCTCAGCAACCCAGCTCCACTATGGCCCTCTCAGCAACCCAGCTCCACTATGGCACACTCAGCAACCCAGCTCCACTATGGCCCTCTCAGCAACCCAGCTCCACTATGGCCCACTCAGCAACCCAGCTCCACTATGGTCCACTCAGCAACCCAGCTCCACTGTGGTCCTCTCAGCCACCCAGCTCCATTATGGCCCTCTCAGCAAACCAGCTCCACTATGGCCCACTCAGCAACCCAGCTCCACTATGGCCCTCTCAGCAACCCAGCTCCACTATGGTCCTCTCAGCAACCCAGCTCCACTATGGTCCTCTCAGCTACCCAGCTCCACTATGGTCCTCTCAGCAACCCAGCTCCACTATGGCCCTCTCAGCAACCCAGCTCCACTATGGTCCTCTCAGCAACCCAGCTCCACTATGGCCCACTCAGCAACCCAGCTCCACTATGGCCCTCTCAGCAACCCAGCTCCACTATGGTCCTCTCAGCAACCCAGCTCCACTATGGTCCTCTCAGCAACCCAGCTCCACTATGGTCCTCTCAGCAACCCAGCTCCACTATGGTCCTCTCAGCAACCCAGCTCCACTATGGCCCTCTCAGCAACCCAGCTTCACTTCACTATGGTCCTCTCAGCGACCCAGCTCCACTATGGTCCTCTCAGCAACCCAGCTCCACTATGGTCCTCTCAGCAACCCAGCTCCACTATGGTCCTCTCAGCAACCCAGCTCCACTATGGTCCTCTCAGCGACCCAGCTCCACTATGGTCCTCTCAGCAACCCAGCTCCACTATGGTCCTCTCAGCAACCCAGCTCCACTATGGCCCTCTCAGCAACCCAGCTCCACTATGGTTCTCTCAGCGACCCAGCTCCACTATGGTCCTCTCAGCAACCCAGCTCCACTATGGTCCTCTCAGCGACCCAGCTCCTCTATGGTCCTCTCAGCAACCCAGCTCCACTATGGCCCTCTCAGCAACCCAGCTCCTCTATGGTCCTCTCAGCAACCCAGCTCCACTATTGCCCTCTCAGCAACCCAGCTCCACTATGGTCCTCTCAGCAACCCAGCTCCACTATGGTCCTCTCAGCGACCCAGCTCCTCTATGGTCCTCTCAGCAACCCAGCTCCACTAGGGCCCTCTCAGCAACCCGGCTCCACTAGGGCCCGCTCAGCTAGCCGTCTCCACTAGGACCCGCTCAGCAACCCAGCTCCACTAGGGCCCTCTCAGCAACCCGGCTCCACTATTGCCCACTCAACAAGCCAGCTCCACTAGGGCCCGCTCAGCTAGCCAGCTCCACCAGGGCCCACTCAGCTAGCCGGCTCCACCAGGGCCCTCTCAGCTAGCCGGCTCCACTATGGCCCACTCAGCTAGCCAGCTCCACCAGGGCCCTCTCAGCAACCCAGCTTCACTATGGCCCTCTCAGCTAGCCGGATCCACTATGGCCCTCTCAGCAACCCAGCTCCACTATGGCCCTCTCAGCAACCCAGCTCCACTATGGCACACTCAGCAACCCAGCTCCACTATGGCCCTCTCAGCAACCCAGCTCCACTATGGCCCACTCAGCAACCCAGCTCCACTATGGTCCACTCAGCAACCCAGCTCCACTGTGGTCCTCTCAGCCACCCAGCTCCATTATGGCCCTCTCAGCAAACCAGCTCCACTATGGCCCACTCAGCAACCCAGCTCCACTATGGCCCTCTCAGCAACCCAGCTCCACTATAGTCCTCTCAGCAACCCAGCTCCACTATGGTCCTCTCAGCTACCCAGCTCCACTATGGTCCTCTCAGCAACCCAGCTCCACTATGGCCCTCTCAGCAACCCAGCTCCACTATGGTCCTCTCAGCAACCCAGCTCCACTATGGCCCACTCAGCAACCCAGCTCCACTATGGCCCTCTCAGCAACCCAGCTCCACTATGGTCCTCTCAGCAACCCAGCTCCACTATGGTCCTCTCAGCAACCCAGCTCCACTATGGTCCTCTCAGCAACCCAGCTCCACTATGGTCCTCTCAGCAACCCAGCTCCACTATGGCCCTCTCAGCAACCCAGCTTCACTTCACTATGGTCCTCTCAGCGACCCAGCTCCACTATGGTCCTCTCAGCAACCCAGCTCCACTATGGTCCTCTCAGCAACCCAGCTCCACTATGGTCCTCTCAGCAACCCAGCTCCACTATGGTCCTCTCAGCGACCCAGCTCCACTATGGTCCTCTCAGCAACCCAGCTCCACTATGGTCCTCTCAGCAACCCAGCTCCACTATGGCCCTCTCAGCAACCCAGCTCCACTATGGTTCTCTCAGCGACCCAGCTCCACTGTGGTCCTCTCAGCAACCCAGCTCCACTATGGTCCTCTCAGCGACCCAGCTCCTCTATGGTCCTCTCAGCAACCCAGCTCCACTATGGCCCTCTCAGCAACCCAGCTCCTCTATGGTCCTCTCAGCAACCCAGCTCCACTATTGCCCTCTCAGCAACCCAGCTCCACTATGGTCCTCTCAGCAACCCAGCTCCACTATGGTCCTCTCAGCGACCCAGCTCCTCTATGGTCCTCTCAGCAACCCAGCTCCACTAGGGCCCTCTCAGCAACCCGGCTCCACTAGGGCCCGCTCAGCTAGCCGTCTCCACTAGGACCCGCTCAGCAACCCAGCTCCACTAGGGCCCTCTCAGCAACCCGGCTCCACTATTGCCCACTCAACAACCCAGCTCCACTAGGGCCCTCTCAGCAACCCGGCTCCACTATTGCCCACTCAACAAGCCAGCTCCACTAGGGCCCGCTCAGCTAGCCAGCTCCACCAGGGCCCACTCAGCTAGCCGGCTCCACCAGGGCCCTCTCAGCTAGCCGGCTCCACTATGGCCCACTCAGCTAGCCAGCTCCACCAGGGCCCTCTCAGCAACCCAGCTTCACTATGGCCCTCTCAGCTAGCCGGATCCACTATGGCCCTCTCAGCAACCCAGCTCCACTATGGCCCTCTCAGCAACCCAGCTCCACTATGGCACACTCAGCAACCCAGCTCCACTATGGCCCTCTCAGCAACCCAGCTCCACTATGGCCCACTCAGCAACCCAGCTCCACTATGGTCCACTCAGCAACCCAGCTCCACTGTGGTCCTCTCAGCCACCCAGCTCCATTATGGCCCTCTCAGCAAACCAGCTCCACTATGGCCCACTCAGCAACCCAGCTCCACTATGGCCCTCTCAGCAACCCAGCTCCACTATGGTCCTCTCAGCAACCCAGCTCCACTATGGTCCTCTCAGCTACCCAGCTCCACTATGGTCCTCTCAGCAACCCAGCTCCACTATGGCCCTCTCAGCAACCCAGCTCCACTATGGTCCTCTCAGCAACCCAGCTCCACTATGGCCCACTCAGCAACCCAGCTCCACTATGGCCCTCTCAGCAACCCAGCTCCACTATGGTCCTCTCAGCAACCCAGCTCCACTATGGTCCTCTCAGCAACCCAGCTCCACTATGGTCCTCTCAGCAACCCAGCTCCACTATGGTCCTCTCAGCAACCCAGCTCCACTATGGCCCTCTCAGCAACCCAGCTTCACTTCACTATGGTCCTCTCAGCGACCCAGCTCCACTATGGTCCTCTCAGCAACCCAGCTCCACTGTGGTCCTCTCAGCAACCCAGCTCCACTATGGTCCTCTCAGCAACCCAGCTCCACTATGGTCCTCTCAGCGACCCAGCTCCACTATGGTCCTCTCAGCAACCCAGCTCCACTATGGTCCTCTCAGCAACCCAGCTCCACTATGGCCCTCTCAGCAACCCAGCTCCACTATGGTTCTCTCAGCGACCCAGCTCCACTATGGTCCTCTCAGCAACCCAGCTCCACTATGGTCCTCTCAGCGACCCAGCTCCTCTATGGTCCTCTCAGCAACCCAGCTCCACTATGGCCCTCTCAGCAACCCAGCTCCTCTATGGTCCTCTCAGCAACCCAGCTCCACTATTGCCCTCTCAGCAACCCAGCTCCACTATGGTCCTCTCAGCAACCCAGCTCCACTATGGTCCTCTCAGCGACCCAGCTCCTCTATGGTCCTCTCAGCAACCCAGCTCCACTATGGCCCTCTCAGCAACCCAGCTCCACTATGGTCCTCTCAGCAACCCAGCTCCACTATGGCCCTCTCAGCAACCCAGCTCCTCTATGGTCCTCTCAGCTACCCAGCTCCACTATGGTCCTCTCAGCAACCCAGCTCCACTATGGTCCTCTCAGCAACCCAGCTCCACTATGGTCCTCTCAGCAACCCAGCTCCACTATGGTCCTCTCAGCGACCCAGCTCCTCTATGGTCCTCTCAGCAACCCAGCTCCACTATGGCCCTCTCAGCAACCCAGCTCCTCTATGGTCCTCTCAGCAACCCAGCTCCTCTATGGTCCTCTCAGCGACCCAGCTCCACTATGGTCCGCTCAGCGACCCAGCTCCTCTATGGTCCTCTCAGCAACCCAGCTCCACTATGGCCCTCTCAGCAACCCAGCTCCACTATGGTCCTCTCAGCAACCCAGCTCCACTATGGCCCTCTCAGCAACCCAGCTCCTCTATGGTCCTCTCAGCAACCCAGCTCCTCTATGGTCCTCTCAGCAACCCAGCTCCACTATGGTCCGCTCAGCGACCCAGCTCCTCTATGGTCCTCTCAGCAACCCAGCTCCACTATGACCCTCTCAGCTACCCAGCTCCACTATGGTCCTCTCAGCAACCCAGCTCCACTATGGCCCTCTCAGCAACCCAGCTCCACTATGGTCCTCTCAGCAACCCAGCTCCACTATGGCCCTCTCAGCAACCCAGCTCCTCTATGGTCCTCTCAGCTACCCAGCTCCACTATGGCCCTCTCAGCAACCCAGCTCCACTATGGCCCTCTCAGCAACCCAGCTCCTCTATGGTCCTCTCAGCAACCCAGCTCCACTATGGCCCTCTCAGCAACCCAGCTCCACTATGGCCCTCTCAGCAACCCAGCTCCACCATGGCCCTCTCAGCGACCCAGCTCCACTATGGTCCTCTCAGCTACCCAGCTCCACTATGGTCCTCTCAGCAACCCAGCTCCACTATGGTCCTCTCAGCGACCCAGCTCCTCTATGGTCCTCTCAGCAACCCAGCTCCACTATGGCCCTCTCAGCAACCCAGCTCCACTATGGTCCTCTCAGCAACCCAGCTCCACTATGGTCCTCTCAGCAACCCAGCTCCACTATGGTCCTCTCAGCAACCCAGCTCCACTATGGTCCTCTCAGCTACCCAGCTCCACTATGGTCCTCTCAGCAACCCAGCTCCACTATGGTCCTCTCAGCAACCCAGCTCCACTATGGTCCTCTCAGCAACCCAGCTCCACTATGGTCCTCTCAGCAACCCAGCTCCACTATGGTCCTCTCAGCAACCCAGCTCCACTATGGTCCTCTCAGCAACCCAGCTCCACTATGGTCCTCTCAGCAACCCAGCTCCACTATGGTCCTCTCAGCAACCCAGCTCCACTATGGTCCTCTCAGCAACCCAGCTCCACTATGGTCCTCTCAGCAACCCAGCTCCACTATGGTCCTCTCAGCAACCCAGCTCCACTATGGTCCTCTCAGCAACCCAGCTCCACTATGGCCCTCTCAGCAACCCAGCTCCACTATGGTCCTCTCAGCAACCCAGCTCCACTATGGCCCTCTCAGCAACCCAGCTCCACTATGGTCCTCTCAGCAACCCAGCTCCACTATGGCCCACTCAGCAACCCAGCTCCACTATGGTCCTCTCAGCAACCCAGCTCGACTATGGCCCACTCAGCAACCCAGCTCCACTATGGTCCTCTCAGCAACCCAGCTCCACTATGGCCCTCTCAGCAACCCAGCTCCACTATGGTCCTCTCAGCAACCCAGCTCCACTATGACCCTCTCAGCAACCCAGCTCCACTATGGTCCTCTCAGCAACCCAGCTCGACTATGGCCCACTCAGCAACCCAGCTCCACTATGGTCCTCTCAGCAACCCAGCTCCACTATGGCCCTCTCAGCAACCCAGCTCCACTATGGCCCTCTCAGCGACCCAGCTCCACTGTGGTCCTCTCAGCTACCCAGCTCCACTATGGTCCTCTCAGCAACCCAGCTCGACTGTGGCCCACTCAGCAACCCAGCTCCACTATGGCCCTCTCAGCTACCCAGCTCCACTATGGCCCACTCAGCAACCCAGCTCCACTATGGTCCTCTCAGCAACCCAGCTCGACTATGGCCCACTCAGCAACCCAGCTCCACTATGGTCCTCTCAGCTACCCAGCTCCACTATGGCCCTCTCAGCTACCCAGCTCCACTATGGCCCTCTCAGCAACCCAGCTCCACTATGGTCCTCTCAGCAACCCAGCTCCACTGTGGTCCTCTCAGCAACCCAGCTCCACTATGGTCCTCTCAGCAACCCAGCTCCACTATGGCCCTCTCAGCAACCCAGCTCCACTATGGCCCTCTCAGCAACCCAGCTCCTCTATGGTCCTCTCAGCAACCCAGCTCCACTATGGTCCTCTCAGCAACCCAGCTCCACTATGGCCCTCTCAGCAACCCAGCTCCACTATGGTCCTCTCAGCAACCCAGCTCCACTATGGCCCTCTCAGCAACCCAGCTCCACTATGGTCCTCTCAGCAACCCAGCTCCACTATGGCCCTCTCAGCGACCCAGCTCCACTATGGTCCTCTCAGCAACCCAGCTCCACTATGGTCCTCTCAGCAACCCAGCTCCACTATGGTCCTCTCAGCGACCCAGCTCCACTATGGTCCTCTCAGCAACCCAGCTCCACTATGGTCCTCTCAGCGACCCAGCTCCACTATGGTCCTCTCAGCAACCCAGCTCCACTATGGTCCTCTCAGCGACCCAGCTCCACTGTGGTCCTCTCAGCAACCCAGCTCCACTATGGTCCTCTCAGCTACCCAGCTCCACTATGGTCCTCTCAGCAACCCAGCTCCACTATGGTCCTCTCAGCAACCCAGCTCCACTATGGCCCTCTCAGCAACCCAGCTCCACTATGGTCCTCTCAGCGACCCAGCTCCACTATGGTCCTCTCAGCAACCCAGCTCCACTATGGTCCTCTCAGCAACCCAGCTCCACTATGGCCCTCTCAGCAACCCAGCTCCACTATGGTCCTCTCAGCAACCTAGCTCCACTATGGCCCTCTCAGCTACCCAGCTCCACTATGGTCCTCTCAGCAACCCAGCTCCACTATGGTCCTCTCAGCAACCCAGCTCCACTATGGTCCTCTCAGCAACCCAGCTCCACTATGGTCCTCTCAGCAACCCAGCTCCACTATGGTCCTCTCAGCAACCCAGCTCCACTATGGTCCTCTCAGCAACCCAGCTCCACTATGGTCCTCTCAGCGACCCAGCTCCACTATGGTCCTCTCAGCAACCCAGCTCCACTATGGTCCTCTCAGCAACCCAGCTCCACTATGGTCCTCTCAGCAACCCAGCTCCACTATGGTCCTCTCAGCAACCCAGCTCCACTATGGTCCTCTCAGCAACCCAGCTCCACTATGGTCCTCTCAGCAACCCAGCTCCACTATGGTCCTCTCAGCAACCCAGCTCCTCTATGGCCCTCTCAGCAACCCAGCTCCACTATGGTCCTCTCAGCAACCCAGCTCCACTATGGTCCTCTCAGCAACCCAGCTCCACTATGGTCCTCTCAGCAACCCAGCTCCACTATGGTCCTCTCAGCAACCCAGCTCCACTATGGTCCTCTCAGCAACCCAGCTCCACTATGGTCCTCTCAGCAACCCAGCTCCACTATGGCCCTCTCAGCAACCCAGCTCCACTATGGTCCTCTCAGCGACCCAGCTCCACTATGGTCCTCTCAGCAACCCAGCTCCACTATGGTCCTCTCAGCAACCCAGCTCCACTATGGCCCTCTCAGCAACCCAGCTCCACTATGGTCCTCTCAGCAACCCAGCTCCACTATGGCCCTCTCAGCGACCCAGCTCCACTATGGTCCTCTCAGCAACCCAGCTCCACTGTGGTCCTCTCGGCTACCGAGCTCCACTATGGTCCTCTCAGCAACCCAGCTCCACTATGGCCCTCTCAGCAACCCAGCTCCACTATGGTCCTCTCAGCAACCCAGCTCCACTATGGCCCTCTCAGCAACCCAGCTCCACTATGGTCCTCTCAGCAACCCAGCTCCACTATGGTCCTCTCAGCGAGGGAAATGAAATCAGGTTTAATTTCACTGTGGTGTTTGTTCTCCTCCCTTTTCTTATTGCAGCAGGTCACACTGCGGTATTCCACCTAGCAGATAACGGAGATTATCAATATTTGATTTGTTTTCTAATTATTCTTTGGGGTCCTTGTCATCTGTGGGAAATAATATTAGTCTCTAATTCGGTCATATATTTGGCAGGAAGTGAGGAAGTGCAGCTCAGTTGCCAGCTCATTTTGTGGGCGTCTGTTGAGAGCCAAGTCTGCCTACGGCGGCCTCTCTCAATAGACTCAGTCGGTACGTTGTGCCTTTTCCCCTCTCAGTTGCCTATCCGTCACAGTGGTCAGATAGTCTTTCAGTGATTCTGGTCATGTTTTCCCAATAAGTAATATCATTTCATGAGTGCTGTCCTGAGGCTTTGTTGGGTTGGGCCAGACTGTCTGAGTGCTGTCCTGAGGCTTTGTTGGGTTGGGCCAGACTGTCTGAGTGCTGTCCTGAGGCTTTGTTGGGTTGGGCCAGACTGTCTGAGTGCTGTCCTGAGGCTTTGTTGGGTTGGGCCAGACTGTCTGAGTGCTGTCCTGAGGCTTTGTTGGGTTGGGCCAGACTGTCTGAGTGCTGTCCTGAGGCTTTGTTGGGTTGGGCCAGACTGTCTGAGTGCTGTCCTGAGGCTTTGTTGGGTTGGGCCAGACTGTCTGAGTGCTGTCCTGAGGCTTTGTTGGGTTGGGCCAGACTGTCTGAGTGCTGTCCTGAGGCTTTGTTGGGTTGGGCCAGACTGTCTGAGTGCTGTCCTGAGGCTTTGTTAGGTTGGGCCAGACTGTCTGAGGCCTGTCCTGAGGCTTTGTTGGGTTGGGCCAGACTGTCTGAGTGCTGTCCTGAGGCTTTGTTGGGTTGGGCCAGACTGTCTGAGTGCTGTCCTGAGGCTTTGTTGGGTTGGGCCAGACTGTCTGAGTACTGTCCTGAGGCTTTGTTGGGTTGGGCCAGACTGTCTGAGTGCTGTCCTGAGGCTTTGTTGGGTTGGGCCAGACTGTCTGAGTGCTTTCCTGGGGCTTTGATGGGTTGGGCCAGACTGTCTGAGTGCTGTCCTGAGGCTTTGTTGGGTTGGGCCAGACTGTCTGAGTGCTGTCCTGAGGCTTTGTTGGGTTGGGCCAGACTGTCTGAGTGCTGTCCTGAGGCTTTGTTGGGTTGGGCCAGACTGTCTGAGTGCTGTCATGAGGCTTTGTTGGGTTGGGCCAGACTGTCTGAGTGCTGTCCTGAGGCTTTGTTGGGTTGGGCCAGACTGTCTGAGTGCTGTCCTGAGGCTTTGTTGGGTTGGGCCAGACTGTCTGAGTGCTGTCCTGAGGCTTTGTTGGGTTGGGCCAGACTGTCTGAGTGCTGTCCTGAGGCTTTGTTGGGTTGGGCCAGACTGTCTGAGTGCTGTCCTGAGGCTTTGTTGGGTTGGGCCAGACTGTCTGAGTGCTGTCCTGAGGCTTTGTTGGGTTGGGCCAGACTGTCTGAGTGCTGTCCTGAGGCTTTGTTGGGTTGGGCCAGACTGTCTGAGTGCTGTCCTGAGGCTTTGTTGGGTTGGGCCAGACTGTCTGAGTGCTGTCCTGAGGCTTTGTTGGGTTGGGCCAGACTGTCTGAGTGCTGTCCTGAGGCTTTGTTGGGTTGGGCCAGACTGTCTGAGTGCTGTCCTGAGGCTTTGTTGGGTTGGGCCAGACTGTCTGAGTGCTGTCCTGAGGCTTTGTTGGGTTGGGCCAGACTGTCTGAGTGCTGTCCTGAGGCTTTGTTGGGTTGGGCCAGACTGTCTGAGTGCTGTCCTGAGGCTTTGTTGGGTTGGGCCAGACTGTCTGAGGCCTGTCCTGAGGCTTTGTTGGGTTGGGCCAGACTGTCTGAGTGCTGTCCTGAGGCTTTGTTGGGTTGGGCCAGACTGTCTGAGTGCTGTCCTGAGGCTTTGTTGGGTTGGGCCAGACTGTCTGAGTGCTGTCATGAGGCTTTGTTGGGTTGGGCCAGACTGTCTGAGTGCTGTCCTGAGGCTTTGTTGGGTTGGGCCAGACTGTCTGAGTGCTGTCCTGAGGCTTTGTTGGGTTGGGCCAGACTGTCTGAGTGCTGTCCTGAGGCTTTGTTGGGTTGGGCCAGACTGTCTGAGTGCTGTCCTGAGGCTTTGTTGGGTTGGGCCAGACTGTCTGAGTGCTGTCCTGAGGCTTTGATGGGTTGGGCCAGACTGTCTGAGTGCTGTCCTGAGGCTTTGTTGGGTTGGGCCAGACTGTCTGAGTGCTGTCCTGAGGCTTTGTTGGGTTGGGCCAGACTGTCTGAGTGCTGTCCTGAGGCTTTGTTGGGTTGGGCCAGACTGTCTGAGTGCTGTCATGAGGCTTTGTTGGGTTGGGCCAGACTGTCTGAGTGCTGTCCTGAGGCTTTGATGGGTTGGGCCAGACTGTCTGAGTGCTGTCCTGAGGCTTTGTTGGGTTGGGCCAGACTGTCTGAGTGCTGTCCTGAGGCTTTGTTGGGTTGGGCCAGACTGTCTGAGTGCTGTCCTGAGGCTTTGTTGGGTTGGGCCAGACTGTCTGAGTGCTGTCATGAGGCTTTGTTGGGTTGGGCCAGACTGTCTGAGTGCTGTCCTGAGGCTTTGTTGGGTTGGGCCAGACTGTCTGAGTGCTGTCCTGAGGCTTTGTTGGGTTGGGCCAGACTGTCTGAGTGCTGTCCTGAGGCTTTGTTGGGTTGGGCCAGACTGTCTGAGTGCTGTCCTGAGGCTTTGTTGGGTTGGGCCAGACTGTCTGAGTGCTGTCCTGAGGCTTTGTTGGGTTGGTTTGTGAACAGCGTTTGACCAGCTGGATGAGGGAACTTTTTCTCTGTGTTCCTCTCTTGGTGTTTCAGGTCTATGTAGTGATAGGAGTGGGGGTCGCTTGTTTTTAGGTGGTAATTGAATTTTATGGCTAATTTTTTGGATATTAATTAGTAATGTATATTTGGCCTAATTCTGCCCTGAATGTGTTATTTGGGGATTTTCTCGTCTGTGTAGTAATAGGTGGTAATATTCTCTCTCTCTGTGTTCATCTCTGTAGTGATAGGTGGTAATATTCTCTCTCTCTGTGTTCATCTCCATAGTGATAGGTGGTAATATTCTCTCTGTGTTCATCTCCGTAGTGATAGGTGGTAATATTCTCTCTCTGTGTTCATCTCCGTAGTGATAGGTGGTAATATTCTTTCTGTGTTCATCTCCGTAGTGATAGGTGGTAATATTCTCTCTGTGGTCATCTCCATAGTGATAGGTGGTAATATTCTTTCTGTGTTCATCTCCGTAGTGATAGGTGGTAATATTCTCTCTGTGTTCATCTCCATAGTGATAGGTGGTAATATTCTCTCTGTGTTCATCTCCATAGTGATAGGTGGTAATATTCTCTCTGTGTTCATCTCCGTAGTGATAGGTGGTAATATTCTCTCTGTGTTCTCTAAGAATGTTGTTGCAGGATTCCAACAGGATGTTGACAAATCAAATGTTATTGGTCACATACACATGGTTAGCAGATGTTATTGGTCACATACACATGGTTAGCAGATGTTATTGGTCACATACACACGTTTAGCAGATGTTATTGGTCACATACACATGGTTAGCAGATGTTATTGGTCACATACACATGGTTAGCAGATGTTATTGGTCACATGGTTAGCAGATGTTATTGGTCACATGGTTATCAGATGTTATTGGTCACACAGTTAGCAGATGTTATTGTGAGTGTAGCGAAATGCTTGTGCTTCTAGTTCCGACTGCAGTAATATTTTATTTTTAATTTTACCTTTATTTAACCAGGCAAGTCAGTTAAGAACACATTCTTATTTTCAATGACGGCCTGGGAACAGTGGGTTAACTGCCTGTTCAGGGGCAGAACGACAGATTTGTACCTTGTCAGCTCGGGAGTTTGAACTCACAACCTTCCGGTTACTAGTCCAACGCTTTAACCACTAGGCTACCCTGCCGCCCCAATATCTAACATGTAATCTAACAATTCCACAACAACGGCCTAATACACAATATATACATATAAATACATGGATGAGCGATGACCGAGCTACATGGGCTAAGATGCAATAAATAGTATAGAATTAGGCAGTAAGGCCTGAGGGTTGTGGTATATGGCCAATATACCACAGCTAAGAGCTTCTCTTAACCATGACACAACACGGAGTGCCTGGATACAGCCCTTAGCGGAGGTATATTGGCCATATACCACAAACCCCCGAGGTGCCTTATTGCTGTTATAAACTGGTTACCAATGTAATTAGAGCAGTAAAAATACATGTTTTGTCATACTGTCTGATATACCAACGGCTGTCATCCAATCAGCATTCAGGGCTCGAACCACCCAGTTTATATATAAACTTTTTTTTCATACCAGTGGAATGACCAATGATTTCAAGTCTGTATGTAGGGCAGCAGCCTCTCTGTGCTAGTGATGGCTGTTTAACAGTCTGATGGCCTTGAGATAAATGTATGTATGTAGGGCAGCAGCCTCTCTGTGCTAGTGATGGCTGTTTAACAGTCTGATGGCCTTGAGATAAATGTATGTATGTAGGGCAGCAGCCTCTCTGTGCTAGTGATGGCTGTTTAACAGTCTGATGGCCTTGAGATAAATGGATGTATGTAGGGCAGCAGCCTCTCTGTGCTAGTGATGGCTGTTTAACAGTCTGATGGCCTTGAGATAAATGTATGTATGTAGGGCAGCAGCCTCTCTGTGCTAGTGATGGCTGTTTAACAGTCTGATGGCCTTGAGATAAATGGATGTATGTAGGGCAGCAGCCTCTCTGTGCTAGTGATGGCTGTTTAACAGTCTTATGGCCTTGAGATAAATGGATGTATATAGGGCAGCAGCCTCTCTGTGCTAGTGATGGCTGTTTAACAGTCTTATGGCCTTGAGATAAATGGATGTATGTAGGGCAGCAGCCTCTCTGTGCTAGTGATGGCTGTTTAACAGTCTTATGGCCTTGAGATAAATGGATGTATGTAGGGCAGCAGCCTCTCTGTGCTAGTGATGGCTGTTTAACAGTCTTATGGCCTTGAGATAAATGGATGTATGTAGGGCAGCAGCCTCTCTGTGCTAGTGATGGCTGTTTAACAGTCTTATGGCCTTGAGATAAATGGATGTATGTAGGGCAGCAGCCTATCTGTGCTAGTGATGGCTGTTTAACAGTCTGATGGCCTTGAGATAAATGGATGTATGTAGGGCAGCAGCCTCTCTGTGCTAGTGATGGCTGTTTAACAGTCTTATGGCCTTGAGATAAATGGATGTATGTAGGGCAGCAGCCTATCTGTGCTAGTGATGGCTGTTTAACAGTCTGATGGCCTTGAGATAAATGGATGTATGTAGGGCAGCAGCCTCTCTGTGCTAGTGATGGCTGTTTAACAGTCTGATGTCCTTGAGATAAATTGCCTTTTTGTCAGCCAGAAAGAAAAATAGGAAAAAGTTTGTTTCAGAGATTCAATAAAGAAATTGAATAATTTATCTGAGCAAACCAGAAACCTTTTAAATATATACATTCATATAATATTTTAGAACCACTTAAATAACACACGTGAAGGTTTTGCAGGACTATTATAGATGAAGGAGCCTGTCTGTTCAGAGAGTATTTATCTGGTCAATATGAGAGTGTATTATTTATGCTGTTGGGACTCTGTTCTATATGTGGACATGGGATTGTTTTATACATTATATTGGAATGTTTAAGGACTCAAAGGAGGACTAAAAGATCAAATCAAATCTCTCTCCATCTCTCTCTTTCCCTCTCTCCATCTCTCTCTCTCTCTCTCTCTCTCTCTCTCTCTCTCTCTCTCTCTCTCTCTCTCTCTCTCTCTCTCTCTCTCTCTTCCTCCCTCTCTCTCCATCTCTCTCTTTCCCTCTCTCTCCATCCCTCTCTCCATCCCTCTCCCCATCTCTCCATCTCTCTCCATCTCTCTCACTCTCTCCATCTCTCTCCCTCTCTCTCCCTCTCTCTCCATCTCTCCATCTCTCTCTTTCCCTCGCTCTCCCTCAATCTCTCTCTCCATTTCTCTCCCTCCATCTCTCCATCTCTCCTTCTCTCTCTCTATGTATATATCTCTCCATCTCTCGCTCTCCCTCTCTCTTTCCCTATCTCACTCTCCATCCCTCTCTCCATCTCTCCCTCACTTGCTCTCCATCCCTCTCTCCATCTCTCCATCTCTCTCTCCATTTCTCTCCCTCCATCTCTCCATCTCTCCTTCTCTCTCTCTATATATATATCTCTCCATCTCTCGCTCTCCCTCTCTCTCCCGCTCTCGCTCTCCATCTCTCCATCTCTCTCTCTCCCTCTCTCTTTCCTTCTCTCACTCTCCATCCCTCTCTCCATCTCTCCCTCTCTCGCTCTCCATCCCTCTCTCCATCTCTCTCTCCATCTCTCCTTCTCTCTCTCTCCATTTCTCTCTTTCCTACTGTCCTGAATGACGCTACAGGACAATGGCAAGTGGTTCAATACATACACACACACACACACACACACACACACACACACACACACACACACACACACACACACACACACACACACACACACACACACACACACACACACACACACACACACACACACACACACACACACACACACACACACACACACACACACACACACACACACACACACACACACACTCCGAGGGAATCCCCAGAGGACCTGTGAGAGAGGCTGTATAATTTAATCAGAATCCATTTAATGTAGAGAGAGAGAGGTAGTGTTGCGTGTGTGTGTGCTCGTGCGTGTGTGTATGTGCGTGTGTGGTTAATGGAGACAGGGTCTTGATTGATGGAAAGGTTAATCGCAGCAGACAGGTGAAACTGTGTGTGTGTGTGTGTGTGTGTGTGTGTGTGTGTGTGTGTGTGTGTGTGTGTGTGTGTGTGTGTGTGTGTGTGTGTGTGTGTGTGTGTGTGTGTGTGTGTGTGTGTGTGTGTGTGTGTGTGTGTGTGTGTGTGTGTGTGTCAGATTTTTTGCCTGCCAACAAGTGAATATGCATGTTTAGTGAGAAGGTTAAATTAGCAGCAGTGAAGAGAAAACCACGATCATATCAGTGACATCACAGCAAAACAACAACAACACATGTTACACATTGGAGTCAGAAAGGTGATAGGAGACAAGGTGACAGGAGACAAGGTGACAGGAGACAAGGTGACAGCAGACAAGGTGTTAGGAGACAAGGTGTTAGGAGACAAGGTGACAGGAGACAAGGTGACAGGAGACAAGGTGACAGGAGACAAGGTGTTAGGAGACAAGGTGATAGGAGACAAGGTGACAGGAGACAAGGTGACAGGAGACAAGGTGACAGGAGACAAGGTGACAGGAGACAAGGTGTTAGGAGACAAGGTGATAGGAGACAAGGTGACAGGAGACAAGGTGACAGGAGACAAGGTGACAGGAGACAAGGTGTTAGGAGACAAGGTGTTAGGAGACAAGGTGATAGGAGACAAGGTGACAGGAGACAAGGTGACAGGAGACAAGGTGACAGGAGACAAGGTGACAGGAGACAAGGTGACAGGAGACAAGGTGATAGGAGACAAGGTGACAGGAGACAAGGTGACAGGTGACAAGGTGACAGGAGACAATGTATTAGGAGACAAGGTGTTAGGAGACAAGGTGACAGGAGACAAGGTGACAGGAGACAAGATGACAGGAGACAAGATGACAGGAAGTGACAGAGGAGAAGTAAGAGAGGATGAATCAGAGAGAGAGGATGAATCAGAGAGAGAGGATGAATCAGAGAGAGAGGATGAATCAGAGAGAGGATGAATCAGAGAGAGAGGATGAATCAGAGAGAGAGGATGAATCAGAGAGAGAGGATGAATCAGAGAGAGAGGATGAATCAGAGAGAGAGGATGAATCAGAGAGAGAGGATGAATCAGAGAGAGAGGATGAATCAGAGAGAGAGGATGAATCAGAGAGAGAAGTAAGAAGAAAGAAATGTAGAGAGTCTTACTTTTTTTATTGTGTTTGTGTGTGTGGGAGAGGGAGAGAGGAGGGGGGATTGGAGAGGGGGAGGGAGAGGGAGAGGGAGAGGGGGAGGGAGAGGGAGAGGGAGAGGGGGAGGGAGAGGGGAGAGGGGGAGTCCGCAGGGACCAAAAGGTCCATAAACAATTTAGCTCAAAAAGGAAGAAGATCCTCATGGGACAGACAAGGCTATTGAAGTGAATTGGAGGAAGAGAGACAGGGATGAAAGAGATGGAGGGGGGGGTGGAAGGAGGGAGGGGGAGAGGTTGACAGAGGGATGGAGGGAGGGGGAGAGGTTGACAGAGGGAGGGGGAGAGGCCTGAAAAGGCAGAGTTGGTTTGAGTAGTGGAGTCCCAGAGATGGGAGAGAGAAAGGAGGAGGAAGGATAAGGGATATGGAGAGAGGAAGGAGGAGGAAGGATAAGAGATATTGAGAGAGGAAGGAGGAGGAAGGATAAGGGATATGGAGAGAGGAAGGAGGAGGAAGGATAAGGGATATGGAGAGAGGAAGGAGGAGGAAGGATAAGGGATATTGAGAGAGGAAGGAGGAGGAAGGATAAGGGATATGGAGAGAGGAAGGAGGAGGAAGGATAAGAGATATTGAGAGAGGAAGGAGGAGGAAGGATAAAGGATATCAAATCAAATCAAATCAAATCAAATTTTATTTGTCACATACACATGGTTAGCAGATGTTAATGCGAGTGTAGGGAAATGCTTGACTTTGTGACTGTGGTAACTAGTGACAGCCCAGTGACAAAACACAGACAGCAACAGAAGAATAGGGGGTGGAGAGAGACACCAGACCAGACACTGAGACAGCAACAGAAGAATAGATGATGGAGAGGGACACCAGACCAGACACTGAGACAGCAACAGAAGAATAGGGGGTGGAGAGGGACACCAGACCAGACACTGAGACAGCAACAGAAGAATAGAGGGTGGAGAGAGACACCAGACCAGACACTGAGGGTAGCCTAGTGGTTAGAGTGTTGGACTAGTAACCGAAAGGTTGCAAGTTCGAATCCCCGAGCTGACAAGGTACAAATCTGTCGTTCTGCCCCTGAACAGGCAGTTAACCCACTGTTCCTAGGCCGTCATTGAAAGGAGGAAGAGAGAGGGACACCAGACCAGACACTGAGACAACAATAGAAGAATAGATGATGGAGAGGGACACCAGACCAGACACTGAGACAGCAATAGAAGAATAGAGGGTGGAGAGGGACACCAGACCAGACACTGAGGGTAGCCTAGTGGTTAGAGTGTTGGACTAGTAACCGAAAGGTTGCAAGTTCGAATCCCCAAATCTGTCGTTTTGCCCCTGAACAGGCAGTTAACCCACTGTTCCTAGGCCGTCATTGAAAATAAGAATTTGTTCTTAACTGACTTGCCTAGTAAAATAAAGGTAAAAAAAAAAAAAAAAAAGACCAGACACTGAGACAGCAACAGAATAGAGGGTGGAGAGGGACACCAGACCAGACACTGAGACAGCAACAGAATAGAGGGTGGAGAGAGACACCAGAAGAACAGAACAGGCCATAACAGAAGAATAACCCTATTACCAGGGCTGAGTCACTGGCTTACTGGTGCTCTTTCATGCCGTCCCTAGGAGGGGTGCGTCACTTGAGTGGGTTTAGTCACTGATGTGATCTTCCTGTCTGGGTTGGTAAAAAGTTCCCATATCAGATCTACAAACATACTGTCACAAGGGGGGCTTGGGTGGTGACGTGGCGGAGATCTTTGTGGGCTATACTTGGCCTTGTCTCAGGATGGTAAGTTGGTGGTTGAAGATATCCCTCTAGTGGTGTGGGGGCTGTGCTTTGGCAAAGTGGGTGGGGGTATCATCGGATGGGGCCACAGTGTCTCCTGACCCCTCCTGTCCCAGACCTATTATTTGACCATGCTGTATCACCTACAGCTGCTGTATGGAGTCTAATTACTGCACAGTGTGTGTGTGTGTGTGAGGGAGAGAGAGAGAGGGTGTTTGGGTACTGTGGGATTCTTTCATCAGTTTGGCTCATTGGACAGGTCAGAGTCAATGTTTGAAGTTGTTGAGTTGTTTTTGCCAATAGACTGTAGATGTCTGTGTTCCAGAGTAGAGAGCCACAGTAGCACCTGTAGATGTCTGTGTTCCAGAGTAGAGAGCCACAGTAGCACCTGTAGATGAGTTCTGACCGTGTTGCTGTGGCAGGTGGGAAGGTGCAAATTACCTGAAAAATATATCATCTCTCAATGTTCATTTTGTTCATTTTAAAGTGCACCAAAGGCTGGTTTAAATTCCTTCTTTTGTTTTTGCCAAGGGAGAATGACCCCGGACCCCCCTACTGGCTTTGGGCCCCAAATGTCTTCAAATCCTGTAAACGCCCCTGGTTGAGTCAGTATTTCAAATGTGTCCAAAAGTAATGATCAGAGCAGAAAGAGATTCAGATGACCTCAGAGAATAGATGAGCTGTACTCCCAAACTCCAGAGATAACCTCTCTCCATAGAGTCTGTGTCCCAAATGGCACCCGATTCCCTTTATAGTGAACAGAGGAATATTACAATGCATTCTAGAACAATACTGTCACTATTGTAGAACAATACTATCACTATTCTAGAACAATGCTCTCACTATTGTAGAACAATAGTCACTATTCTAGAACAATACTCTCGCTATTCTAGAACAATACTTTCATTATTCTAGAACGATGATCTCACTATTCTAGAACACTAATCTCACTATTGTAGAACAATACTGTCACTATTCTAGAACAATACTGTCTCTATTCTAGAACAATTAATGTCCCTATTCTTGTACAATACTGTCTCTATTCTAGAACAACCTGTCCCTATTCTTGAACAATACTGTCACTATTCTAGAACAATACTGTCACTATTCTAGAACAATACTGTCACTATTCTAGAACAATACTGTCTCTATTCTAGAAAATAAAAGGAGAATAGAAGATGACGGATTGAAAAAGGTTCCCAGTGTCATTCTCATTCTTGTCACCAACGGTGATCATCGATGATATCACTGTGACATCACTGAATCTCATATGACCTTGACAAGCTGTCTGTCACAGTTAACGCACGAAATACAGTTTCATTCCAATTTACAGCCTTTCTTCATTCCCTGTCTAATGCATCTGTTTATGGTTGTGTGCAGGCGGAAATAAGGCTGTTTTTATTCACCCTCTCCTCGTTCTCTTGCCTGCCATGACCACAGATTCAATTTGTAGGCCTCCCAGCAGAGAGAGAGGTGGGGAGAGAGATAGAGGATAGAGAGAGAGAGATAGAGGATAGAGAGAGAGAGAGAGAGAGAGAGAGAGAGAGAGAGAGAGAGAGAGAGAGAGAGAGAGAGAGAGAGAGAGAGAGAGAGAGAGAGAGAGAGAGAGAGAGAGAGAGAGAGAGAGAGAGAGAGAGAGAGGTTTTAATGTCTGTTGAATGAGCCTCCTAGAGTCAGAGATTGGGGATGTTGAAAGTCACTGAGCTCTTCAGTAAGGCCATTCTACCTCTATGTTTGTCTATGGAAATTGCAAGGCTCTGTGCTCAATTTTAAACCCCTGTCAGCAACGGGTGAAATAGCCAAATCCACTCATTTAAAGGGGTGTCCACATACTTTTGTATATATTGTGTATCTAATGTACGCCAACAAAGCCAACACAACCATCCAAGGACAGTTGTTGAAAGAATCAGTGTCAGCTGGTCCCCTCTGTCAGCTGGTCCCCTCTAGTCCCCTCTGTCAGCTGGTCCCCTCTGGTCCCCTCTGTCAGCTGGTCCCCTCTGGTCCCCTCTGTCAGCTGGTCCCCTCTGGTCCCCTCTGTCAGCTGGTCCCCTCTGTCAGCTGGTCCCCTCTGGTCCACTCTGTCAGCTGGTCTCCTCTGTCAGCTGGTCCCCTCTGTCAGCTGGTCCCCTCTGTCAGCTGGTCCCCTCTGTCAGCTGGTCCCCTCTAGTCCCCTCTGTCAGCTGGTCCCCTCTGTCAGCTGGTCCCCTCTAGTCCCCTCTGTCAGCTGGTCCCCTCTGTCAGCTGGTCCCCTCTGGTCCCCTCTGGTCCCCTCTGTCAGCTGGTCCCCTCTGGTCCCCTCTGTCAGCTGGTCCCCTCTGTCAGCTGGTCCCCTCTGTCAGCTGGTCCCCTCTGTCAGCTGGTCCCCTCTGGTCCCCTCTGGTCCCCTCTGTCAGCTGGTCCCCTCTGTCAGCTGGTGCCCTCTGACAGCTGGTCCCCTCTGGTCCCCTCTGTCAGCTGGTCCCCTCTGTCAGCTGGTCCCCTCTGTCAGCTGGTCCCCTCTGTCAGCTGGTCCCCTCTGGTCCCCTCTGTCAGCTGGTCCCCTCTGGTCCCCTCTGTCAGCTGGTCCCCTCTGTCAGCTGGCCCCCTCTGGTCCACTCTGTCAGCTGGTCCCCTCTGTCAGCTGGTCCCCCTGTCAGCTGGTCCCCTCTGACAGCTGGTCCCCTCTGGTCCCCTCTGTCAGCTGGTCCCCTCTGTCAGCTGGTCCCCTCTGGTCCCCTCTGGTCCCCTCTGTCAGCTGGTCCCCTCTGGTCCCCTCTGTCAGCTGGTCCCCTCTGTCAGCTGGTCCCCTCTGGTCCCCTCTGGTCCCCTCTGTCAGCTGGTCCCCTCTGGTCCCCTCTGTCAGCTGGTCCCCTCTGGTCCCCTCTGTCAGCTGGTCCCCTCTGACAGCTGGTCCCCTCTGTCAGCTGGTCCCCTCTGTCAGCTGGTCCCCTCTGGTCCCCTCTGGTCCCCTCGGGTAGCTGGTCCCCTCTGTCAGCTGGTCCCCTCTGTCAGCTGGTCCCCTCTGTTAGCTGGTCCCCTCTGGTCCCCTCTGTCAGCAGGTCCCCTCTGACAGCTGGTCCCCTCTGGTCCCCTCTGTCAGCTGGTCCCCTCTGTCAGCTGGTCCCCTCTGTTAGCTGGTCCCCTCTGTTAGCTGGTCCCCTCTGGTCCCCTCTGTCAGCTGGTCCCCTCTGTCAGCTGGTCCCCTCTGGTCCCCTCTGTCAGCTGGTCCCCTCTGTCAGCTGGTCCCCTCTGGTCCCCTCTGGTCCCCTCTGTCAGCTGGTCCCCTCTGGTCCCCTCTGTCAGCTGGCCCCCTCTGGTCCACTCTGTCAGCTGGTCCCCTCTGTCAGCTGGTCCCCTCTGGTCCCCTCTGTCAGCTGGTCCCCTCTGTCAGCTGGTCCCCTCTGTCAGCTGGTCCCCTCTGTCAGCTGGTCCCCTCTGTTAGCTGGTCCCCTCTGTCAGCTGGTCCCCTCTGACAGCTGGTCCCCTCTGTCAGCTGGTCCCCTCTGGTCCCCTCTGTCAGCTGGTCCCCTCTGTCAGCTGGTCCCCTCTGTCAGCTGGTCCCCCCTGGTCCCCTCTGTCAGCTGGTCCCCTCTGGTCCCCTCTGTCAGCTGGTCCCCTCTGGTCCCCTCTGTCAGCTGGTCCCCTCTGTCAGCTGGTCCCCTCTGGTCCCCTCTGTCAGCTGGTCCCCTCTGGTCCCCTCTGTCAGCTGGTCCCCTCTGTCAGCTGGTCCCCTCTGTCAGCTGGTCCCCTCTGACAGCTGGTCCCCTCTGTCAGCTGGTCCCCTCTGGTCCCCTCTGTCAGCTGGTCCCCTCTGTCAGCTGGTCCCCTCTGGTCCCCTCTGTCAGCTGGTCCCCTCTGTCAGCTGGTCCCCTCTGGTCCCCTCTGTCAGCTGGTCCCCTCTGTCAGCTGGTCCCCTCTGTTAGCTGGTCCCCTCTGGTCCCCTCTGTCAGCTGGTCCCCTCTGTTAGCTGGTCCCCTCTGGTCCCCTCTGTCAGCTGGTCCCCTCTGTCAGCTGGTCCCCTCTGTCAGCTGGTCCCCTCTGGTCCCCTCTGTCAGCTGGTCCCCTCTGTCAGCTGGTCCCCTCTGTCAGCTGGTCCCCTCTGGTCATAGTTGATTGTATTTGGCCCTGTTAAGGACAGTTTGTGGACAAAACGACCCAACTACCAGTAGTAATACAGGGGATCCTTACTTTAGGTTGAAGGTCAGGGACGTCCTGTTGTTGTTTTGGGACTCTGGAGTGGAGTAACCTGGAGAAATAAGAGAGGAAGAATATTTTAGTATTCTCCTCCGCCCTCTCCATCATCCGCTCCTGTCATCCTCATCTTTCTCTTCATCCATCTATTGAGTGGGCCTCCCTCGTTCTCTCATCTGTCTCTCTCTATTGATCTCTTGAGTGGGCATCCCTCGTTCTTTCATCTGTCTCTCTCTATTGATCTCTTGAGTGGGCATCCCTCGTTCTCTCATCTGTCTCTCTCTCTATTGATCTCTTGAGTGGGCATCCCTCATTCTCTCATCTGTCTCTCTCTATTGATCTCTTGAGTGGGCCTCCCTCGTTCTCTCATCTGTCTCTCTCTCTCTATTGATCTATTGAGTGGGCCTCCCTCGTTCTCTCATCTGTCTCTCTCTCTATTGATCTCTTGAGTGGGCATCCCTCGTTCTCTCATCTGTCTCTCTCTCTATTGATCTCTTGAGTGGGCCTCCCTCGTTCTCTCATCTGTCTCTCTCTCTATTGATCTATTGAGTGGGCATCCCTCGTTCTCTCATCTGTCTCTCTCTCTCTCTATTGTTCTATTGAGTGGGCCTCCCTCGTTCTCTCATCTGTCTCTATCTGTGTATTGATCTCAGTTACAAAATTACCATCACAAACACACACACAGACAAACACAAGCACACACGCAGACAGACAGACACAGACACGAACACACACAGACAGACAGACAGACACACACACACAGACACAAACGCACACAGACAGACAGACACAGACGCGAACACACACACACACACACAAACACACACACACAGACAGACAGACACAGACACACACACACACACACACACACACACACACACACACACACACACACACACACACACACACACACACACACACACACACACACACACACACACACACACACACACACACACACACACACACACACACACACACACACACACACACACACACACACACACACACAAGACACACAGACATAATGGCATCATGACCCAGGATGCATTAGTCAACAGACATCATCATTAATGTGACATTCCACTAATGTGCCACAGTAAATCACTATAGCTGTGTGTTTAACCCCCAGACAGACTCCATTATGGCCTCTGAAACCCAGAGGCCTTTCAACAGCACAAATCACCATCATGTTCGGATGTTCACTTCTCTACAGGCTCTGTATCTTAATTAGGCCTGCAGCTGTGTGTGTGTGTGTGTGTGTGTGTGTGTGTGTGTGTGTGTGTGTGTGTGTGTGTGTGTGTGTGTGTGTGTGTGTGTGTGTGTGTGTGTGTGTGTGTGTGTGTGTGTGTGTGTGTGTGTGTGTGTGTGTGTGTGTGTGTGTTAGTTAGCCCTGGTACTAATAACTGTTAACACCATAGTGCTACACCCCCATGGTCAAAATAACACCCCTATATAGGGGAGAGAGAGAGGGAGAGAGAGGGGGATTTAGGGGATAGAGAGAGAGAGAAGAAGAGAGAGGGAGATATATATATAGGGGACATGGAGAGAGAGAGGAAATGTAGAGAAGAGGGAGAGAGAGAAGAAGAGAGGGAGGAGATGTAGGGGAAATGGAGAGAGAGAAGAAGAGAGGGAGGAGATGTAGGGAAATGGAGAGAGAGAAGGAGAGAGGGAGGAGATGTAGGGGATATGGAGAGAGAGAAGAGAGAGGGAGGAGATGTAGGGGATATGGAGAGAGAGGAGGAGAGAGGGAGGAGATGTAGGGAACATGGAGAGAGAGAAGGAGAGAGGGAGGAGATGTAGGGGACATGGAGAGAGAGAAGGAGATAGAGAGGAGATGAGGGGGGCATGGAAAGAGAGAAGGAGATAGAGAGGAGATGTAGGGAACATGGAGAGAGAGGAGGAGAGAGAGAGGAGATGTCGGGGGCATGGAGAGAGAGAAGGAGATAGAGAGGAGATGTAGGGGAAATGGAGAGAGAGAAGGAGAGAGGGAGGAGATGTAGGGAACATGGAGAGAGGGAGGAGATGTAGGGGACATGGAGAGAGGGAGGAGATGTAGGGGACATGGAGAGAGAGAGGAAATGTAGAGAAGAGGGAGAGAGAGAAGAAGAGAGGGAGGAGATGTAGGGGAAATGGAGAGAGAGAAGAAGAGAGGGAGGAGATGTAGGGGAAATGGAGAGAGAGAAGGAGAGAGGGAGGAGATGTAGGGGATATGGAGAGAGAGAGAAGGAGAGAGGGAGGAGATGTAGGGGATATGGAGAGAGAGGAGGAGAGAGGGAGGAGATGTAGGGAACATGGAGAGAGAGAAGGAGAGAGGGAGGAGATGTAGGGGACATGGAGAGAGAGAAGGAGATAGAGAGGAGATGTAGGCAACATGGAGAGAGAGGAGGAGAGAGGGAGGAGATGTAGGGGACATGGAGAGAGGGAGGAGATGTAGGGGACATGGAGAGAGAGAAGGAGAGAGGGAGGAGATGTCGGGGGCATGGAGAGAGAGAAGGAGAGAGGGAGGAGATGTAGGGGACATGGAGAGAGAGAAGGAGAGAGGGAGGAGATGTAGGCAACATGGAGAGAGAGGAGGAGAGAGGGAGGAGATGTAGGGGACATGGAGAGAGGGAGGAGATGTAGGGGACATGGAGAGAGAGAAGGAGAGAGGGAGGAGATGTAGGGGCATGGAGAGAGAGAAGGAGAGAGGGAGGAGATGTAGGGGTCATGGAGAGAGAGAAGGAGAGAGGGAGGAGATGTCGGGGGCATGGAGAGAGAGAAGGAGAGAGGGAGGAGATGTAGGGGACATGGAGAGAGAGAAGGAGAGAGGGAGGAGATGTAGGGGACATGGAGAGAGAGAAGGAGATAGAGAGGAGATGTAGGGAACACGGAGAGAGGGAGGAGATGTAGGGGGCATGGAGAGAGAGAAGGAGATAGAGAGGAGATGTAGGGGACATGGAGAGAGAGAAGGAGATAGAGAGGAGATGTAGGGGACATGGAGAGAGGGAGGAGATGTAGGGGGCATGGAGAGAGGGAGGAGATGTAGGGGACATGGAGAGAGAGAAGGAGATAGGGAGGAGATGTAGGGGGCATGGTGAGAGAGAAGGAGAGAGAAACACCATCTGCAAGGCAGTGAGGGCTAAGTTATAGGATCTACTGTCTGTCCTTAGAAGAAGAGAGGGAGGAGATGTAGGGGAAATGGAGAGAGAGAAGGAGAGAGGGAGGAGATGTAGGGGATATGGAGAGAGAGAAGGAGAGAGGGAGGAGATGTAGGGGATATGGGAGAGAGGAGGAGAGAGGGAGGAGATGTAGGGAACATGGAGAGAGAGAAGGAGAGAGGGAGGAGATGTAGGGGACATGGAGAGAGAGAAGGAGATAGAGAGGAGATGAGGGGGGCATGGAAAGAGAGAAGGAGATAGAGAGGAGATGTAGGGAACATGGAGAGAGAGGAGGAGAGAGAGAGGAGATGTCGGGGGCATGGAGAGAGAGAAGGAGATAGAGAGGAGATGTAGGGGAAATGGAGAGAGAGAAGGAGAGAGGGAGGAGATGTAGGGAACATGGAGAGAGGGAGGAGATGTAGGGGACATGGAGAGAGGGAGGAGATGTAGGGGACATGGAGAGAGAGAGGAAATGTAGAGAAGAGGGAGAGAGAGAAGAAGAGAGGGAGGAGATGTAGGGGAAATGGAGAGAGAGAAGAAGAGAGGGAGGAGATGTAGGGGAAATGGAGAGAGAGAAGGAGAGAGGGAGGAGATGTAGGGGATATGGAGAGAGAGAAGGAGAGAGGGAGGAGATGTAGGGGATATGGAGAGAGAGGAGGAGAGAGGGAGGAGATGTAGGGAACATGGAGAGAGAGAAGGAGAGAGGGAGGAGATGTAGGGGACATGGAGAGAGAGAAGGAGATAGAGAGGAGATGTAGGCAACATGGAGAGAGAGGAGAGAGAGGGAGGAGATGTGGGGGACATGGAGAGAGGGAGGAGATGTAGGGGACATGGAGAGAGAGAAGGAGAGAGGGAGGAGATGTCGGGGGCATGGAGAGAGAGAAGGAGAGAGGGAGGAGATGTAGGGGACATGGAGAGAGAGAAGGAGAGAGGGAGGAGATGTAGGCAACATGGAGAGAGAGGAGGAGAGAGGGAGGAGATGTAGGGGACATGGAGAGAGGGATGAGATGTAGGGGACATGGAGAGAGAGAAGGAGAGAGGGAGGAGATGTAGGGGGCATGGAGAGAGAGAAGGAGAGAGGGAGGAGATGTAGGGGTCATGGAGAGAGAGAAGGAGAGAGGGAGGAGATGTCGGGGGCATGGAGAGAGAGAAGGAGAGAGGGAGGAGATGTAGGGGACATGGAGAGAGAGAAGGAGAGAGGGAGGAGATGTAGGGGACATGGAGAGAGAGAAGGAGATAGAGAGGAGATGTAGGGAACACGGAGAGAGGGAGGAGATGTAGGGGGCATGGAGAGAGAGAAGGAGATAGAGAGGAGATGTAGGGGACATGGAGAGAGAGAAGGAGATAGAGAGGAGATGTAGGGGACATGGAGAGAGGGAGGAGATGTAGGGGGCATGGAGAGAGGGAGGAGATGTAGGGGACATGGAGAGAGAGAAGGAGATAGGGAGGAGATGTAGGGGGCATGGTGAGAGAGAAGGAGATAGAGAGGAGATGTAGGGGGCATGGAGAGAGGGAGGAGATGTAGGGGACATGGAGAGAGAGGAGGAGAGAGAGAGGAGATGTAGGGGACATGGAGAGAGAGAAGGAGATAGAGAGGAGATGTAGGGGACATGGAGAGAGAGAAGGAGATAGAGAGGAGATGTAGGGGACATGGAGAGAGAGAGAAGGAGAGAGAAACACCATCTGCAAGGCAGTGAGGGCTAAGTTATAGGATCTACTGTCTGTCCTTATTACAGCTAACACTCACACTTAGAAGGGAAACA
>NW_025744507.1:120000-122500 GCF_021184085.1 Oncorhynchus gorbuscha | reverse complement strand
GAGGGAATATATATTAAAATAATCAGAATGAAATACTGCCGGAGGTTCATTGTCAGTAAGTGAGGGAGCGAGGGGCGAGGGAGCGAGCGAGGGAGAGAAGGGCGAGGGAGGGAGCGAGGGAGAGAAGGGCGAGGGAGGGAGGGAGGGAGGGAGGGAGGGAGGGAGAGAGGGAGGGAGGGTGGGAGGGAGGGAGGGAGAGAAGGGCGAGGGAGGGAGCGAGGGAGAGAAGGGTGAGGGAGGGAGCGAGGGAGAGAGGGAGAGAAGGGCGAGAGAGGGAAAGGGAGAGAGGGAGAGAAGGGCGAGGGAGGGAGCGAGGGAGAGAGGGAGAGAAGGGCGAGGGAGGGAAAGAGAGAGAGGGAGAGAAGGGCGAGGGAGGGAAAGGGAGAGAGGGAGAGAAGGGCGAGGGAGGGAGTGAGGGAGAGGGAGGGAAAGGGAGGGAGTGAGGGAGTGAGATGTTGAGAGAACAGCTGGAATGAGAGGGTGAACAAGAGAGGGAAGGAGAGAGGAGAGCAGCTGCAGTGGGATGTAGGGAGAGGCGATGACACCGCCTGGGTCTGAGAGCAGGGAGATCGTTCAAGATTGACGTCCAAATTGTCCATGTCCTGAGGACGCAGGAAATGGCTTTAAAACTGGCCACTAGGGGCAGCCGTGAGCACTATCATCATCAAGTAGGGTCAGAAGGTTGCGTGTTCAATCCCAGTCATGGATGCTGATTTATATTTTGTTTGTTGTGTTTAACCCTATCCCAAATGTTAATCTTTACCTTAACCCAGGGCACTCTGACCCTGTTCCTGGAGAGCCACCGTCCTGTAGGTTTTCACTCCAACCCTAATCTGCGCACCTGATTCTACAAATTAGCTGGCTGATAAGATGAATCAGGTTAGTTACACCTGGGGTTGGAGATAAAACCTACAGGAGGGTAGCTCTCCAGGAACAGGGTTGGAGATAAAACCTACAGGAGGGTATCTCTCCAGGAACAGGGTTGGAGATAAAACCTACAGGAGGGTAGCTCTCCAGGAACAGGGTTGGAGATAAAACCTACAGGAGGGTATCTCTCCAGGAACAGGGTTGGAGATAAAACCTACAGGAGGGTAGCTCTCCAGGTATCTCTCCCGGTGTCTCTCCAGGTATCTCTCCCGGTATCTCTCCCGGTATCTCTCCAGGTATCTCTCTCTTTAACTTTCATGTGCCTTAATAACAAACTTGTCTGGAAATCTGTAAATATAAATAAAATGTGAAATCACAAAGCTAGACACTGATAAAATACAGAATCTTGCATATCCATAATTGTTTGAGATTATGAGGGGGCTGGGACATAATGAGGGGGCTGGGACATTATGAGGGGCTGGGACATAATGAGGGGGCTGGGACATTATCAGGGGCTGGGACATTATGAGGGGACTGGGACATTATGAGGGGGCTGGGACATTATGAGGGGGCTGGGACATTATGAGGGGGCTGGGACATTATGAGGGGACTGGGACGTTATGAGGGGGCTGGGACATTATGAGGGGACTGGGACATTATGAGGGGACTGGGACATTATGAGGGGGCTGGGACATTATGAGGGGGCTGGGACATTATGAGGGGGCTGGGACATTATGAGGGGGCTGGGATATTATGAGGGGGCTGGGACATTCACAAAAAAGAGAGTCCAATCTGCCACGGAAGGCTCCTCTGTCAATAAGGCAGAATCCCCATTATCCATCCACTGGTAAGAGTCTACAGTCGTGGCCAAAGGTTTTGAGAATGACACAAATATTAATTTCCACAAAGTTTGCTGCTTCAGAGTCTTTAGATATTTTTGTCAGATGTTACTATGGATACTGAATTATAATTACACGCATTTCATAAGTGTCAAAGGCTTTTATTGACAATTACATGAAGTTGATGCAAAGAGTCAATATTTGCAGTGTTGACCCTTCTTTTTCAAGACCTCTGCAATCCACTCTGGCATGCTGTCAATTAACTTCTGGGCCACATCCTGACTGATGGCAGCCCATTCTTGCATAATCTATGCTTGGAGTTTGTCAGAATTTGTGGGGTTTTGTTTGTCCACCCGCCCCTTGAGGATTGACCACAAATTCTCAATGGATTAAGGTCTGGGGAGTTTCCTGGCCATGGACCCAAAATGTCGATGTTTTGTTACCCGAGCCACTTAGATATCACTTTTGCCTTATGGCAAGGTGCTCCATCATGCTGACACGGTATTGTTCATCACCGAACTGTTCCTGGATGGTTGGGAGAAGTTGCTCTCAGAGGATGTGTTGGTACCATTCTTTATTCATGGCTGTGTTCGTAGGCAAAATTGTGAGTGAGCCCACACCCTTGGTTGAGAAGCAACCCCACACATGAATGGTCTCAGGATGCTTTACTGTTGGCATTACACAGGACTGATGGTAGCACTCACCATGTCTTCTCCAGACAAACTTTTTTCCAGTTGCCCCAAACAATCGGAAAGGTGCTTCATTAGAGAAAATGACTTTCCCCCAGTCCTCAG
>NW_025744507.1:110000-112500 GCF_021184085.1 Oncorhynchus gorbuscha | reverse complement strand
CTCCCTCCCTCTCTCTATCCCTCCCTCTCTCTCTCTCGCCCCCTCTCTCTCTCTCGCCCCCCCTCTCTCTCTCTCTCTCTCACTCTCTCCCTCCCTCTCTCTATCCCTCCCTCTCTCTCTCTCGCCCCCTCTCACTCTCTCCCTCTCTCTCTCTCGCCCCCTCTCTCTCTCTCCCTCCCTCTCTCTCTCTCGCCCCCTCTCTCTCTCTCCCTCCCTCTCTCCCTCCCTCCCATATAATGTAGTTCAATGTAAATATGTTCCTATCCTAGAGAACTAAAGTCGAGTTGATTATTGGTGTCAGAGGGAGAACGTGTTTTGGAAGAGGAAGAAGGGGATTGTAGACAGGAAGAGAAAGAAGGGGATTGTAGACAGGAAGAGGAAGAAGGGGATTGTAGACAGGAAGAGGAAGAAGGGGATTGTAGACAGGAAGAGGAAGAAGGGGATTGTAGACAGGAAGAGGAAGAAGGGGATTGTAAGACAGGAAGAGGAAGAAGGGGATTGTAGACAGGAAGAGGAAGAAGGGGATTGTAGACAGGAAGAGGAAGAAGGGGATTGTAGACAGGAAGAGGAAGAAGGGGATTGTAGACAGGAAGAGGAAGAAGGGTATTGTAGACAGGAAGAGGAAGGAGGGGATTGTAGACAGGAAGAGGAAAGGAAGAAGGGGATTGTAGACAGGAAGAGGAAGAAGGGTATTGTGGAGGGTTGGAGTGGAGGATAAGTGGAGGAGAGGGGGAGGAGTAAGGAGAAGCGGGATGGAGGGAGGTACCAGTAAAGTGTTTTTGAGAGGGTAGTGTGTTTTTTACTGTGGGCTGCTGCTGCAGTGTTCTAGAGGGGATTGGAGAAATAGGGCAGGAAAGAGAGGGGGAGAGGAAGGAGAGGAGATGGGATAGATGAGATCATCTATGCACGCTCTTTCTTTCATTTTCTCTCATCCTTCACTCCAACTATTCTCTCTCCCTCTCTTGTTCTCTAGCTCTCTCTCTCTCTCTCTCTCCCTTGTTCTCTAGCTCTCTCTCTCTGGCCCTCCCTTGTTCTCTACCTCTCTCTCTCTCTCCCTCCCATGTTCTCTAGCTCTTTCTCTCTCTCCCGCCCTTGTTCTCTAGCTCTTTCTCTCTCTCCCTCCCTTGTTCTCTAGCTCTCTCTCTCTCTCCCTCCCATGTTCTCTAGCTCTCTCTCTCTCCCTCCCTTGTTCTCTAGCTCTCTCTCTGGCCCTTCCTTGTTCTCTAGCTCTCTATCTCTCTGCCTCCCTTGTTCTCTAGCTCTCTCTCTGGCCCTCCCTTGTTCTCTAGCTCTCTATCTCTCTCCCTCCCTTGTTCTCTAGCTCTCTATTTCTCCCTCCCTTGTTCTCTAGCTCTCTCTCTCTCCCTCCCTTGTTCTCCAGCTCTCTCCCTCCCTTGTTCTCTAGCTCTCTCTGTCCCTCCCTTGTTCTCTAGCTCTCTCTCTCTCCCTCCCTTGTTCTCTAGCTCTCTCTTTATCCTGTTCTCTTCACTTCATTATATTCACAGTAAACAAGGTCAGTACACAGAGGATTTACACCTGCAAACACACACAGTCTAAAGATGTATGTGATGTGGAACAACATCTAGATGAAGCTGAGAAGAAGAAGAAGAAATGGTATTTAGGCAACACACGGCAACACACGGCAACACACGGCAACACACGGCAACACACGGCAACACACGGCAACACATGGCAACACACGGAAACACACTGCAACACACGGCAACACACGGCAACACACAGCAACACACGGCAACACACGGCAACACACGGCAACACACAACAACACACGGCAACACACGGCAACACACAGCAGAGTATAGAGTATAGTGTATATAATATGTTTCACTGTCTCTCTCTCTGTTTCACTGTCTCTCTCTTTCTGTTTCACTGTCTCTCTCTCTGTTTCACTGTCTCTCTCTCTATTTCACTGTCTCTCTCTCTGTTTCACTGTCTCTCTCTCTGTTTCACTGTCTCTCTCTGTGTTTCACTGTCTCTCTCTATGTTTCACTGTCTCTCTCTCTGTTTAACTGTCTCTCTCTCTGTTTCACTGTCTCTCTCTCTGTTTCACTGTCTCTCTCTGTGTTTCACTGTCTCTCTCTATGTTTCACTGTCTCTCTCTCTGTTTAACTGTCTCTCTCTCTGTTTCACTGTCTCTCTCTCTGTTTCACTGTCTCTCTCTATGTTTCACTGTCTCTCTCTCTGTTTCACTCTCTCTCTGTTTCACTGTCTCTCTGTTTCACTGTCTCTCTCTCTCTGTTTCACTGTCTCTCTCTCTCTGTTTCACTGTCTCTCTCTCTCTGTTTCACTGTCTCTCTGTTTCACTGTCTCTCTGTTTCACTGTCTCTCTCTCTCTGTTTCACTGTCTCTCTCTCTCTGTTTCACTGTCTCTCTCTCTCTGTTTCACTGTCTCTCTGTTTCACTGTCTCTCTGTTTCACTGTCTCTCTCTCTGTTTCACTGTCTCTCTCTCTCTGTTTCACTGTCTCTCTCTCTGTTTCA
>NW_025744507.1:102500-105000 GCF_021184085.1 Oncorhynchus gorbuscha | reverse complement strand
CTTCAGCCTTCTTCAGCCCTCTTCAGCCCTATTCAGCCCTCTTCAGCCTTCTTCAGCCCTATTCAGCTCTATTCAGCCCTCTTCAGCCCTCTTCAGCCTTCTTATGCCCTCTCAAGCCCTCTTCAGCCTTCTTCAGCCCTCTTCAGCCCTATTCAGCCCTCTTCAGCCTTCTTCAGCCCTATTCAGCTCTATTCAGCCCTCTTCAGCCCTATTCAGCTCTATTCAGCCCAATTCAGCTCTATTCAGCCCATTTCCACGTCATAAGGTACTGACCACCATTACATAAAAACTCAGTCACATACAGCAACACATTTAGTCTGCACTGGTCCAGATCAGCGCTATACAAAACACCAATAGGACACCTTTATTTTACCAGGTCAATTAACAACACATTCTTATTTACAATGACGGCCTGACAAAACATGGAACCCCTCAAGAAACGTTGAACTCTTACGAAGAATTCTCTGTCTTTCTTTATCTTAGAACACGGAACTTGGAACTTGGAATACACAACATAGAACGCAGGAAAACACCTCACTGAATCCAAACATGAGTGTGTGCACTATGGCTAGATGTGAGGTCAGGATTGTGTGTGTTTTTTTAAAGAGCTGCCAAACCAGGTGTGTATGTTCTACTAGATGCCTGAGAGCCAAAGCTCATTTCTGCCCCACTGCCCTGCTCGCTCACTCGTTCTCTCTCTCTCACACACACACACACACACACACACACTGGGACGGGAGATAGAAACTGGGCGGCTGAAGAGAGAGATTACGTTTTGGTTGGCAGAGATTCCTGGAACACTTAAGTATTTGTGTGTGTGTGGTGTGTGTTGTGTGTTATGTGTGAGCGTCTGTGTGTGGTGTGTGAGCATCTGTGTGTTGTGTGTGTGTGTGTGTGTTTTGTTGTGTGTGTGTGTGTGTGTGTGTGTGTGTGTGTGTGTGTGTGTGTGTGTGTGTGTGTGTGTGTGTGTGTGTGTGTGTGTGTGTGTGTGTGTGTGTGTGTGTGTGTGTGTGTGTGTGTGTGTTTGCCAACGTGATTCTAATGGCTCCTAAACTGAGTTCTAACGGCTGAGTCTTCTCTCTCTTCTCATCTAACACTTTTCTACCTCTCCATCCCATCTCTCTCTCTCTCTCTCTCTCTCTCTCTCTCTCTCTCTCTCTCTCTCTCTCTCTCTCTCTCTCTCTCTCTCTCTCTCTCTCTCTCTCTCTCTCTCTCTCTCTCTCTCTCTCTCTCTCTCTCTCTCTCTCTCTCTCTCTCTCTCTCTCTCTCTCTCCTTCTCCTTCTCCCTCTTACCTCCCCTTCTCTCTCTCTCTCTCTCTCTCTCTCTCTCTCTCTCTCTCTCTCTCTCTCTCTCTCTCTCTCTCTCTCTCTCTCTCTCTCTCTCTCTCTCTCTCTCTCTCTCTCTCTCTCTCTCTCTCTCTCTCTCTCTCTCTCTCTCTCTCTCTCTCTCTCTCTCTCTCTCTCTCTCTCTCTCTCTCTCTCTCTCTCTCTCTCTCTCTCTCTCTCTCTCTCTCTCTCTCTGTCAGTCACTCTCTGTTTTGCTCAACTTCTTAACCAATTCAATGCCAAAGCACATTGAAACACATTAAATCGCTGAAATAAATAATACAACAAATTATAATAAAACAAGATATCCCAGTCTGACTTCATGTTCCGACATCCTTGGACAAACATCTATTTTTCCTAGTAAACTGACTTCATCCCCCCCGATGTCCTGTGACAAAACGTGCTAAATTTAGGCAACGCGACTCTTAAAGTCAAATCTAGGCATTCATTATGACTGGGTTAAAGGGCAACCCCGGCACTTTCCAAACTCATATTCATGATGTCACAATACCAGTGTCTACGTGATCTGTGGTTAAAAAGAAGACAAGAAGAAGAAAGGCCCTAAAGAGGATTCTCTGTGACATCACAGAGGGCAGGAGGCTTCTCTGTGACATCACAGAGGGCAGGAGGCTTCTCTGTGACATCACAGAGGGCAGGAGGCTTCTCTGTGACATCACAGAGGGCAGGAGGCTTCTCTGTGACATCACAGAGGACAGGAGGCTTCTCTGTGACATCACAGAGGGCAGGAGGCTTCTCTGTGACATCACAGAGGGAAGGAGGCTTCTCTGTGACATCACAGAGGGCAGGATTCAAAATAACAAACACAGTGAATATTAAAACCTGAGTGTTTTCTTGAATCCACACGTCACTGCAAATCTCAGTGTTTGAAAATCAATGGTTTTTTAAACCGTTGTATCATTTGATGATGTCATCGGTTAGAACTTTTTAACGGTATATATTTCTACCCCAAAAAAGTGATGGAGTTGCCCTTTAAGTTAAGTGTTAAAGAGCTACTGCCTTTAAAAAGCCCTTTATAGAAAAAAGCCTAATTGGCACCGAAATGAGTCAGAAACAGTTGTAATTGACTACAAAGTGTAAACAGGATCATTTTGGTCATAAAGGCAGTCTTGTCTAAACCAGATTTTGGAACATCCGTGCGTCACAGCGGGTAAAT
>NW_025744507.1:95000-97500 GCF_021184085.1 Oncorhynchus gorbuscha | reverse complement strand
TATTGTATATAGATTTACAAGGGGAAAAAACTATTTAATCAATTTTAGAACGAGGCTGTAACCTGTGGAACAAGACAAGGGGTCTGAATACTTTCAGAAGGCCCTGTTCACAGCCTGTCAGAGTTCCTCTGTGGAGATGGGAGAACCTTCCAGAAGGACACTGTTCACAGCCTGTCAGAGTTCCTCTGTGGAGATGGGAGAACCTTCCAGAAGGACACTGTTCACAGCCTGTCAGAGTTCCTCTGTGGAGATGGGAGAACCTTCCAGAAGGACACTGTTCACAGCCTGTCAGAGTTCCTCTGTGGAGATGGGAGAACCTTCCAGAAGGACACTGTTCACAGCCTGTCAGAGTTCCTCTGTGGAGATGGGAGAACCTTCCAGAAGGACACTGTTCACAGCCTGTCAGTGTTCCTCTGTGGAGATGGGAGAACCTTCCAGAATGACACTGTTCACAGCCTGTCAGTGTTCCTCTGTGGAGATGGGAGAACCTTACAGAATGACACTGTTCACAGCCTGTCAGTGTTCCTCTGTGGAGATGGGAGAACCTTCCAGAAGGACACTGTTCACAGCCTGTCAGTGTTCCTCTGTGGAGATGGGAGAACCTTCCAGAATGACACTGTTCACAGCCTGTCAGAGTTCCTCTGTGGAGATGGGAGAACCTTCCAGAAGGACACTGTTCACAGCCTGTCAGAGTTCCTCTGTGGAGATGGGAGAACCTTCCAGAAGGACACTGTTCACAGCCTGTCAGAGTTCCTCTGTGGAGATGGGAGAACCTTCCAGAAGGACACTGTTCACAGCCTGTCAGTGTTCCTCTGTGGAGATGGGAGAACCTTCCAGAAGGACACTGTTCACAGCCTGTCAGTGGGAGGAGTGATGAGCACAGGAGTATGTAGGGTGAAGTGAGCTCTGATTGCCACTGTGTGTTGTAGACCTTGCAGCTGTGTACGTGGAGGAATTGATGCATTTAAAAAGTTGTTGTTCTTTTTTTCTCTCAAATCAATTTTTTTCCCAGGAAACTGTCTTTCTGTTAGTTTACCTTGCTGACGCATCCAAACATCAGATTTGATTACATCTGAAACACTTATCTATTCAGGCAGAATGACAGCATCTCCATCTGACTGTAGGCAACGTCAATAGTCTGTCACTATTAAGAGGTGTCAATGAAACATATTACCCTGAGGAAAGGAGAGGAGAGGAGGAGGGGAGGGAGGAGGTGAGGGGAGAGGAGAGGAGGAGGGGAGGGAGGAGGGGAGGGAGGGGAGGGGAGGGAGGGGAGGGGAGGAGGAGGAGAGGAGGAGGAGGAGGAGAGGAGAGGAGAGGAGAGGAGGGGAGAGGGAGGGGAGGGGAGGGGAGGGGAGGGGAGGGGAGGGGAGGGGAGGGGAGGGGAGGGGGAGGGGAGGGGAGGAGGAGGAGAGGAGAGGAGGAGGGAGGAGGGGAGGGGAGGGGAGGGGAGGAGGAGAGGAGGAGGGGAGGGAGGAGGGGGGGGAGGAGGAGAGGAGGAGGGGAGGGAGAGGAGAGGAGGGAGAGGGGAGGGGAGGAGGAGGAGAGGAGAGGAGAGGAGGATGGGAGGGAGGAGGGGAGGGGAGGGGGGGGAGGAGGATGGGAGGAGAGGAGGAGGAGGGGGGAGGGGAGGGGAGGGAGGGGGAGGAGGAGGAGAGGAGAGGAGAGGAGGGGGAGGGGGGGGGGGGGAGGGGAGGGAGGGGAGGGGAGGGAGGGGAGGGGAGGGAGGGAGGGAGGGAGGGGAGGGGAGGGGAGGGAGGGAGGGAGGGGAGGGGGGAGGGGAGGGGGGAGGGAGGGGAGGAGGAGGGGAGGGAGGGGGGAGGGGAGGGGGAGGGAGGAGGGGAGGGAGGAGGGGAGGGAGGGGAGGAGGAGGAGGAGGAGGAGGAGGAGGAGGAGAGGAGAGGAGAGGAGAGGAGTGGAGGGGAGGGGAGGGAGGGGAGGGAGGAGGGAGGGAGGGAGGAGAGGAGGGGAGGGAGGAGGGGAGGTGAGGGGGAGGGGGAGGGGAGGGGAGGGGAGGGGAGGGGAGGGAGGGGAGGGAGGAGAGGAGGGGAGGGAGGAGGGGAGGGGAGGGAGGAGGGGAGGGGAGGGGAAGGGAGGGGGAGGAGGAGGAGAGGAGGAGAGGGAGAGGAGGAGGAGGGGAGGAGAGGAGATGAAAAGAGGTGAAAAGAGAGGGGAGAGGAAAAGAAGAGAGGAGATGAGAGGAGAGGAGAGGAAGAGAGGAGGAGGAGGAGGGAGAGAGGAGGGGAGGGAGGAGGGGAGGGAGGGGAGGGGAGGGAGGGGAGTGGAGGAGGAGGAGAGGAGGAGAGGAGAGGGAGGAGGAGGGGAAGAGAGGAGATGAAAAGAGGAGAGGAGAGGAGATGAGCTGAGAGGAGAGGAGAGGAGAGGAGAGGAGAGGAGAGGAGAGGAGAGGAGAGGAGAGGAGAGGAGAGGAGAGGAGAGGAGAGGAGAGGAGAGGAGAGGAGAGGTCCTTCAGGGCAGAATATACTGAAAACTAGTTTCA
>NW_025744507.1:42500-85000 GCF_021184085.1 Oncorhynchus gorbuscha | reverse complement strand
TGTGTGTGTATATCAGTGTGTGTGTGTGTATATCTATGTGTGTTTATATGTGTGTGTGTGTGTGTGTGTGTGTGTGTGTGTGTGTGTGTGTGTGTGTGTGTGTGTGTGTGTGTGTGTGTGTGTGTGTGTGTGTGTGTGTGTGTGTGTGTGTGTGTGTGTGTGTGTGTGTGTGTGTGTGTGTGTGTGTGTACCTCTCATCTTGTCTCCCTCTGTCTCTCTCTGTCTCTCTCCCACCTCTCCTCTTCTCTCTCTGTCTCACCTCTCATTTTGTCTCACTCTGTCTCTCTCTCTCATTTGTCTCTCTCTGTCTCTCTCTCATGTGTCTCTCTGTCTGTCTATTTCTCTCTCTCCCCACTCCCCATCCCACTCTTCCTCTCACAGAGAGAGAGAGGCCTTTGTCTTCGGGGGAGAAACATGAAAACTCTCCACTAGCCTCGTTCTCTTTATCCATCCCTCCATCTTATCCATCCATTCATCCTATCTTTTCACAATGGCCCTAGAGACAAGTTGATGTATTATTATGGAGAAGAAAGAGAGGGAGGGAGGAGAGAGAGAGAGAGAGAGAGAGAGAGAGAGAGAGAGAGAGAGAGAGAGAGAGAGAGAGAGTGAGAGAGAGAGAGAGGGAGGGATCAATATGTAGAGTAAAGGGGAGGACAAATATGGATCCTCATGGAAAGGAGGGAGAGGGAGAGGAAAGAGATGAGGAGAGGAGAGAGGCGAGAGATAGAGAGGAGAGGGATGGAGAGGAGAGACAGGGAGAGGAGAGAGATGGAGAGGAGAGAGAGGGGGAGGAGAGAGATGGAGAGGAGAGAGAGGGGGAGGAGAGAGATGGAGAGGAGAGAGTGGGAGAGGGAGAGGAGAGAGATGGAGAGGAGAGAGAAGGAGAGGAGAGAGAGGGAGAGGAGAGAGAGGGAGAGGAGAGAGCAGGAGAGGAAAGAGATGGAGAGGAGAGAGCAGGAGAGAGGGAGAGGAGAGAGATGGAGAGGAGAGAGATGGAGAGGAGAGAGAGAGCTACAGACATGCTCAACATGAGCTCAAGATTTATTTCTCTGTGTTTTTGTTTTTAGAATGAGACAAACACTTGAATCTAAAAAGAATTTGAGACAAGAAGTGCCTGAATGTGCCTTTTTGGGTGGGGATGATAAAGAGGGGTGATCTCATCTTGCTCCCTGACCAGCCGATCGCATGGCGCTCAGCAGTCTGCTCTCACTATGCATGCATAAAGAAAGAGGGAATCTGTAATGGGTGGAAGCTGAAAGTCAAAGAGACAGACGACCCTGACAAGACTGGGACTGTCGTGGTGCCAGGTAGCAGACTGGGACTGTTGTGGTGCCAGGTAGCAGACTGGGACTGTTGTGGTGCCAGGTAACATTGGACTGGGACTGTCGTGGTGCCAGGTAACAGACTGGGACTGTCGTGGTGCCAGGTAACAGACTGGGACTGTCATGGTGCCAGGTAACAGACTGGGACTGTCATGGTGCCAGGTAACAGAATGGGACTGTCATGGTGCCAGGTAACAGACTGGGACTGTCATGGTGCCAGGTAACAGATTAAACGCCAGCCTCTCCCGGGACTGTGCCCTGCGACCCAGTGTAAACCTGGCCCCCCATCTTCCATCTGGACTGTCTCTATGGCCCTGCTCACCTGTACAGGGAGACAGTCCCCACCACCCCACCTTCCATCTGGACTGTCTCTATGGCCCTGTTACCTGTACAGGGAGACAGTCCCCACCACCCCACCTTCCATCTGGACTGTCTCTATGGCCCTGTTACCTGTACAGGGAGACAGTCCCCACCACCCCACCTTCCATCTGGACTGTCTCTATGGCCCTGTTCACCTGTACAGGGAGACAGTCCCCATCCTTGCCAAGACTCAAGGACATGGCTTTAAACCGCAGCCCGACCTTTCAACCCAGGAACAGCGGAACAATCTCCACCCCTCCGAAGTCCCCGAGACAACACCCCCCCCTTCCCCCAGCCACGACCACAGCACCACCAACCTCAATGCCCACCACAGCCAGAGCAGCACAGCCCAGCCCAGCTTCAGACCCCCCAGCAGGCAGGCCTCCCACCCCCTCCACCCCACCGCAGACCCACACCTGGAGGAGCCAGAGCCCGGCAAGCAGGCCTCCCACCCCCCTCCACCCCACCGCAGACCCACACCTGGAGGAGCCAGAGCCCGGCAAGCAGGCCTCCCACCCCCCTCCACCCCACCGCAGACCCACACCTGGAGGAGCCAGAGCCCGGCAGGCAGAGCTACGCTGTGAGAGGAGCAACAGGCACAAGAACTCACCCCTCCTCACACTATATCCACCTAAGTGACTAAAATACCGGAAATGATAAACAATTGCCATTTACATAATAATACGTTTATGGAGCGTGTGAATCTTTTCAGCTTTTTGTTAAAAATCGCGCAAAATTTCAACGTCCTGCCACTCATGCCAGGAATATAGTATATGCATATGATTAGTATGTGTGGATAGAAAACACTCTGACGTTTCTAAAACTGGTTAAATCATGTCTGTGACTATAACGGAACGTGTGTAGCAGGCAAAACCCCAAGGAAAACTGTTCACAAAAAACAAAAACAAATATCCCTCCGCCAGTACTCTGGATTGTCTATGGCAAGGGAAAATAGATAGCGCCCAATTTACAGTTCCTACAGCTTCCACACGATGTCGCCAGTGTTGGGAATTGGGTTGAAGTTAGTCCTTGGTGAAATGAAGAATAGGCACTTCCTGTCATCGGGTACACCGGAGGAAGTTTTGAAAGACAGAATATCGACCAAGATTTCAAGACTTGCTGCTATTGAATACAGATCGCCCCGTGATCAATTTGATCGATTATTAACGTTTACTAATACCTAAAGTTGGATTACAAAAGTAGTTTGAAGTGTTTTGTCAAAGTTTATAGGCAACTTTTTTAATTAAAAAAATGACGTTGCATTTTGGAAAGCTGTTTTTTCCTGGATCAGACGGGCTTCATAAATGGACATTTTGGGTATACATGGACGGATTTAATTGAAAAAAGACCCAATTGTGATGTTTATGGGACATATAGGAGTGCCAACAAAGAAGCTCGTCAAAGGTAATGAATGTTTTATATTTTATTTCTGCGTTTTGTGTAGCGCCAGCTACGCTAATTATTTTGTTTACGTCCCCTTCAGGTATTTTGGGGTGTTACATGCTATCAGATAATAGCTTCTCATGCTTTCGCCGAAAAGCATTTTAAAAATCTGACATGTTGGCTAGATTCACAACGAGTGTAGCTTTAATTGAGTATCCTGCATGTGTGTTTTAATGAAAGTTTGAGTTGTATCGAGTACTATTAGTTGTCCCTCTGAAATTTCCCCTGATGTTGATCCCTGTACAGGGACAGCAGCCATAAAAGGTTTAATTAATTAATCTTAAAATCTTATTTTAAAACAGTTATTGTTGGATTGCGAATGTTTCTCATTTTGAAGGTAAAGAAAAAAAACAGTTATGAAATCTTTTTACGTTGCATTTTGGAATTTACAAGGATTGAAGCCCTCTGCTTTTGGGCTAAAGAGCAGAAACCCAGACTTCATGAAATACATTGCTGATGTTGATATTGTAGTACTACAGGAAACATGGTGCAGGGGTGATGTTTCCCCTGGCTGTCCACTAGATTACACGGAGATAATCATACCATCCACTGGCTGTCCACTAGATTACACGGAGATAATCATACCATCCACTGGCTGTCCACTAGGTTACAGGGAGATAATCATACCATCCCCTGGCTGTCCACTAGGTTACACGGAGATAATCATACCATCCACTGGCTGTCCACTAGGTTACAGAGAGATAATCATACCATCCACTGGCTGTCCACTAGGTTACAGAGAGATAATCATACCATCCCCTGGCTGTCCACTAGGTTACAGGGAGATAATCATACCATCCACTGGCTGTCCACTAGGTTACAGGGAGATAATCATACCATCCCCTGGCTGTCCACTAGGTTACAGGGAGATAATCATACCATCCCCTGGCTGTCCACTAGGTTACAGGGAGATAATCATACCATCCCCTAAATGAAAAGGAATCACACAGAGCTGAGACTCAGGGGAAATGATAATATGGTATAGATCTGAACTAATTCATTCAATGGAATAAATGAAACAAACCTCGTCATGAGGAATTGGCTATCCAAAATGGGGATATGTGGAATAGAATCTAGAATACAATATAACAAAGAGCCCAGAACAAAAAGATATACAAGAAAAATGACAAATCATTGAATCAGCAGTCAAAGACGATCAGAATCCTGTGGATTCCCCAATTACAGAAGAATCATTCATTTATTGGAAAACGATGCCGTCTCCAACCCAAAAAGGCCTGTGGTGCTGATGCTATTTTAAATGAAATGGTCAAATATACAAACCACAAATTCAAATTGGCTATACTCCAACTCTTCAACATTATCCTCACTGCAGGTATCCCTGATATTTGGAACCAAGGATTGATCCCACCAATCTATGAAAATGGAGACAAATTTGACCCAAATAATTACAGATGAATTTGCGTTAAAAGCAACTTGAGGGGGAAATTCTCTGCGGTATCATAAATAGCAAGACGACATAATTTCCTTGACGAACACAACGTCCTGAGCAGAAACCAGATGTTTTGTTTATTATCGTACAACACACCACAATTACACCCTCCACACTCTAATTGACAAACAATTAAACCAAAACAAAGGCCAAATCTACTAGTATTTTTGTAGACTCCAATTCTTGTACAAATTTATGTTAATTTAATAAACTAATAGAAAGTGGTATTGGAGGGAAAACATATGATGTTATTAAATCAATGTGCACTAAAAACACATGTGTGGTTCAAATTGGCAACAAGCAAACAGACTTCTTCTCTCAGGGACGTGGAGTGAAACAGGGCTGCCCAATAAGTCCCACACTGTTTAACATTATTATTATTATTCTACATTAATGAATTGGCAAAAACATTAGACGAATCTGCAGAACCTGGTCTTCCCCTACACAACACTGAAATCAATTCACCTGGTCTCCCCCTACACAACACTGAAATCAATTCACCTGGTCTCCCTCTACACAACACTGAAATCAATTCACCTGGTCTCCCTCTACACAACACTGAAATCAATTCACCTGGTCTCCCTCTACACAACACTGAAATCAATTCACCAGGTCTCACCCTACACAACACTGAAATCAATTCACCTGGTCTCCCTCTACACAACACTGAAATCAATTCACCTGGTCTCCCCCTACACAACACTGAAATCAATTCACCTGGTCTCCCTCTACACAACACCGACATCAATTCACCTGGTCTCCCTCTACACAACACTGAAATCAATTCACCTGGTTTCCCTCTACACAACACCGAAATCAATTCACCTGGTCTCCCTCTACACAACACTGAAATCAATTCACCTGGTCTCCCCCTACACAACACTGAAATCAATTCACCTGGTCTCACCCTACACAACACCGAAATCAATTCACCTGGTCTCCCCCTACACAACACCGAAATCAATTCACCTGGTCTCCCTCTACACAACACTGAAATCAATTCACCTGGTCTCACCCTACACAACACCGAAATCAATTCGTTAACCACAGGTTCTGTCGGACCTGGACTCTGACCGTTAACCACAGGTTCGGTCGGACCTGGGCTCTGACCGTTAATCAGACCTGGGCTCTGACCGTTAACCACAGGTTCTGTCAGACCTGGACTCTGACCGTTAATCAGACCTGGGCTCTGACCGTTAACCACAGGTTCTGTCAGACCTGGGCTCTGACCGTTAACCACAGGTTCTGTCAGACCTGGGCTCTGACCGTTAACCACAGGTTCTGTCAGACCTTGGCTCTGACCGTTAACCACAGGTTCTGTCAGACCTGGGCTCTGGCCGTTAACCACAGGTTCTGTCAGACCTGGGCTCTGGCAGTTAACCACAGGTTCTGTCAGACCTTGGCTCTGACCGTTAACCACAGGTTCTGTCAGACCTGGGCTCTGACCGTTAACCACAGGTTCTGTCAGACCTGGGCTCTGGCCGTTAACCACAGGTTCTGTCAGACCTGGGCTCTGACCGTTAACCACAGGTTCTGTCAGACCTGGGATCTGACCGTTAACCACAGGTTCTGTCAGACCTGGGCTCTGACCGTTAACCACAGGTTCTGTCAGACATGGGCTATGACCGTTAACCACAGGTTCTGTCAGACCTGGGCTCTGACCGTTAACCACAGGTTCTGTCAGACCTGGGCTCTGACCGTTAACCACAGGTTCTGTCAGACCTGGGCTCTGGCAGTTAACCACAGGTTCTGTCAGACATGGGCTATGACCGTTAACCACAGGTTCTGTCAGACCTGGGCTCTGACCGTTAACCACAGGTTCTGTCAGACCTGGGCTCTGACCGTTAACCACAGGTTCTGTCAGACCTGGGCTCTGACCGTTAAACACAGGTTCTGTCAGACCTGGGCTCTGACCGTTAACCACAGGTTCTGTCAGACCTGGGCTCTGACCGTTAACCACAGCTTCTGTCAGACCTGAGCTCTGACCGTTAATCTATAAAAAAATATATAAATTATGAGTCTGACTAGGTACAGACTCAGAGAGGACAGTCTGGCGATAGAGACCGGTCGTCACAGACAAACCTGGCTGCCCAGAGAGGACAGTCTGGCTATAGAGACCGGTCATCACAGACAAACCTGACTGCCCAGAGAAGACAGTCTGGCTATAGAGACCGGTCATCACAGACAAACCTGGCTGCCCAGAGAAGACAGTCTGGCTATAGAGTCCAGAGAAGACAGTCTGGCTATAGAGTCCAGAGAAGACAGTCTGGCTATAGAGTCCAGAGAAGACAGTCTGGCTATAGAGTCCAGAGAAGACAGTCTGGCTATAGAGTCCAGAGAAGACAGTCTGGCTATAGAGTCCAGAGAAGACAGTCTGGCTATAGAGTCCAGAGAAGACAGTCTGGCTATAGAGTCCAGAGAAGACAGTCTGGCTATAGAGTCCAGAGAAGACAGTCTGGCTATAGAGTCCGGTCATCACTGACAAACCTGGCTGCCCAGAGAAGACAGGCTGTGCTCCCTCTGACAGATGAAACAGTGAACTATGTTTGTACTGAACGAACTGAAGATGAATCCGTACATCATATAACATCTCTACACCACCACATATCCACAACACAACATGTTCAATACGACCATACAACAATACCACAATGTGTGGGTATAGATGTGTCTGTACCTTTGTGTGGGTATTGATGTGTCTGTACCTTTATGTGGGTATAGATGTGTCTGTACCTTTGTGTGGGTATTGATGTGTCTGTACCTTTATGTGGGTATTGATGTGTCTGTACCTTTGTGTGGGTATTGATGTGTCTGTACCTTTGTGTGGGTATTGATGTGTCTGTACCTTTGTGTGGGTATTGATGTGTCTGTACCTTTGTGTGGGTATTGATGTGTCTGTACCTTTGTGTGGGTATTGATGTGTCTGTACCTTTGTGTGGGTATTGATGTGTCTGTACCTTTGTGTGGGTATTGATGTGTCTGTACCTTTATGTGGGTATTGATGTGTCTGTACCTTTGTGTGGGTATAGATGTGTCTGTACCTTTGTGTGGGTATAGATGTGTCTGTACCTTTGTGTGGGTATTGATGTGTCTGTACCTTTATGTGGGTATTGATGTGTCTGTACTTTTATGTGGGTATTGATGTGTCTGTACCTTTGTGTGGGTATTGATGTGTCTGTACCTTTGTGTGGGTATTGATGTGTCTGTACCTTTGTGTGGGTATTGATGTGTCTGTACCTTTGTGTGGGTATTGATGTGTCTGTACCTTTGTGTGGGTATTGATGTGTCTGTACCTTTGTGTGGGTATTGATGTGTCTGTACCTTTGTGTGGGTATTGATGTGTCTGTACCTTTGTGTGGGTATAGATGTGTCTGTACCTTTGTGTGGGTATTGATGTGTCTGTACCTTTATGTGGGTATTGATGTGCCTGTACCTTTGTGTGGGTATTGATGTGTCTGTACCTTTATGTGGGTATTGATGTGTCTGTACCTTTGTGTGGGTATAGATGTGTCTGAACCTTTATGTGGGTATTGATGTGTCTGTACCTTTGTGTGGGTATTGATGTGTCTGTACCTTTGTGTGGGTATTGATGTGTCTGTACCTTTGTGTGGGTATTGATGTGTCTGTACCTTTGTGTGGGTATTGATGTGTCTGTACCTTTGTGTGGGTATTGATGTGTCTGTACCTTTGTGTGGGTATTGATGTGTCTGTACCTTTGTGTGGGTATAGATGTGTCTGTACCTTTGTGTGGGTATTGATGTGTCTGTACCTTTATGTGGGTATTGATGTGCCTGTACCTTTGTGTGGGTATTGATGTGTCTGTACCTTTATGTGGGTATTGATGTGTCTGTACCTTTGTGTGGGTATTGATGTGTCTGAACCTTTATGTGGGTATTGATGTGTCTGTACCTTTATGTGGGTATAGATGTGTCTGTACCTTTGTGTGGGTATTGATGTGTCTGTACCTTTGTGTGGGTATTGATGTGTCTGTACCTTTGTGTGGGTATAGATGTGTCTGTACCTTTGTGTGGGTATAGATGTGTCTGTACCTTTGTGTGGGTATAGATGTGTCTGTACCTTTGTGTGGGTATAGATGTGTCTGTACCTTTGTGTGGGTATAGATGTGTCTGTACCTTTATGTGGGTATAGATGTGTCTGTACCTTTATGTGGGTATTGATGTGTCTGTACCTTTGTGTGGGTATAGATGTGTCTGTACCTTTGTGTGGGTATAGATGTGTCTGTACCTTTGTGTGGGTATAGATGTGTCTGTACCTTTGTGTGGGTATTGATGTGTCTGTACCTTTGTGTGGGTATTGATGTGTCTGTACCTTTGTGTGGGTATTGATGTGTCTGTACCTTTGTGTGGGTATAGATGTGTCTGTACCTTTATGTGGGTATAGATGTGTCTGTACCTTTGTGTGGGTATAGATGTGTCTGTACCTTTATGTGGGTATTGATGTGTCTGTACCTTTGTGTGGGTATTGATGTGTCTGTACCTTTATGTGGGTATTGATGTGTCTGTACCTTTGTGTGGGTATTGATGTGTCTGTACCTTTGTGTGGGTATTGATGTGTCTGTACCTTTGTGTGGGTATTGATGTGTCTGTACCTTTGTGTGGGTATTGATGTGTCTGTACCTTTGTGTGGGTATTGATGTGTCTGTACCTTTGTGTGGGTATTGATGTGTCTGTACCTGTGTGTGGGTATGGATGTGTCTGTACCTGTGTGTGGGTATGGATGTGTCTCTATGTAGTAATGTGGAATAGAGTTCCATGTAGTCATGGCAGTTTGTAGTACTGTGGAATAGAGTTCCATGTAGTCATGGCTCTATGTAGTACTGTGGAATAGAGTTCCATGTAGTCATGGCTCTATGTAGTACTGTGGAATAGAGTTCCATGCAGTCATGGCTCTATGTAGTACTGTGGAATAGAGTTCCATGTAGTCATGGCTCTATGTAGAACTGTGGAATAGAGTTCCATGTAGTCATGGCTCTATGTAGAACTGTGGAAGAGATTTCCATGTAGTCATGGCTCTATGTAGAACTGTGGAATCGAGTTCCATGTAGTCATGGCTCTATGTAGTACTGTGGAATAGAGTTCCATGTAGTCATGGCTCTATGTAGTAATGTGGAATAGAGTTCCATGTAGTCATGGCTCTATGTAGTACTGTGGAATAGAGTTCCATGTAGTCATCGCTCTATGTAGTAATGTGGAATAGAGTTCCATGTAGTCATGGCTCTATGTAGTACTGTGGAATAGAGTTCCATGTAGTCGTGGCTCTATGTAGAACTTTGGAATAGAGTTCCATGTAGTCATGGCTCTATGTAGAACTTTGGAATAGAGTTCCATGTAGTCGTGGCTCTATGTAGAACTGTGGAATAGAGTTCCATGTAGTCATGGCTCTATGTAGTACTGTGGAATAGAGTTCCATGTAGTCGTGGCTCTATGTAGTACTGTGGAATAGAGTTCCATGTAGTCATGGCTCTATGTAGTACTGTGGAATAGAGTTCCATGTAGTCGTGGCTCTATGTAGAACTTTGGAATAGAGTTCCATGTAGTCATGGCTCTATGTAGAACTTTGGAATAGAGTTCCATGTAGTCGTGGCTCTATGTAGAACTGTGGAATAGAGTTCCATGTAGTCATGGCTCTATGTAGTACTGTGGAATAGAGTTCCATGTAGTCGTGGCTCTATGTTGTACTGTGGAATAGAGTTCCATGTAGTCGTGGCTCTATGTAGAACTGTGTGCCTCCTATAGCCTGTTCTGGACTTGGGGACTGTGAAGAGACCTCTGGTGGCATGTCTTGTGGGGTATGCATAGTATTTAAGTTGCTAGTATTTTAAACAGACAGCTCGGTACATTCCGCTCGTCAACACCTCTAACAAAAACAAGTAGAGATGAAGTCAGTCTCTCTTCCAATTTGAGCCATGATAGATTGACATGCGTGTCATTAATGTTAGTTCTCTGTGTACTTTTAAGGGCCAGCCGTGTTGCCCTGTTCTGAGCCAACATCTATTTTCCAAAGTCCCACTTTGTGGCATCTGACCACACTACTGTCCAGGTGCGATAAAACCAGCAGGTCCTACAGGCCCTATTCGTGTGGCCTGGCGCCCACATATAAGGCTTTATTATGGACATACTTCTCCCCATTTTAGCTACTGCTGTATCAGCATGTTTTGACCATGACAGTTTACAATCCAGAGTTACTCCAAGCAGTTTTAGTCACCTCAACTTGCTCAATTTCCACATTATTAATTTCCGAGACATAGTTGAGGTTTAGGGTTTAGGGTGAATGATTTGTCCCAAATACAATGCTTTTAGTTTTGGAAATATTTAGGACCAGCTCATTCCCAGCTCATAAGTGTAGCTCTTTGTTTTGTGTTTTCAGTCGCTGTAGCAGGGGAGTGTAAAGCCAAAACACACACGTTTTCCCAGCAGCAGACGATGATCGATCTTGTCAAAAGTTGCACCGAAGTCTAACAAGACCGCCAATCCTCAGTCATTTGTGTAAGTGCTGTGCTTGTTGAGTGTCCTGCCCTATAAGAGTGCTGAAACTCTGTTGTCAATTTGTTCACTGTAAAATTGCATTGTATCCGGTCAAACACATTTTTTTTCCAGAAGTTTCCTAAGGGTTGGTGACAGGCTGATTGGTGGGCTATTTGAGCCAGTAAATGGGGCTTTACTATTCTTGGGTAGCGGAATGACTTGAGCTTCCCTCCAGGCCTGAGGGCAGACGCTCTCTAGTAGGCTTAGACTGAAGATGTGGCAATATCGTCTGCTATTATCCTCAGTCATTTTCCATCTAGATTGTCAGACACCGGTGGCTTGTCATCGTTGATAGACAATAATACTTGTTGCACCTCTTACACACAGACAGGTTGGTCCCTTCATTGTTGTGATATGTATACTGAGACAATGTATACATGTGGGGTGGCAGGGTAGCCTGGTGGTTAGAGGCAGGGTAGCCTGGTGGTTAGAGGCAGGGTAGCCTGGTGGTTAGAGGCAGGGTAGTCTAGTGGTTAGAGGCAGGGTAGCCTGGTGGTTAGAGGCAGGGTAGCCTGGTGGTTAGAGGCAGGGTAGCCTGGTGGTTAGAGGCAGGGTAGCCTGGTGGTTAGAGGCAGGGTAGCCTGGTGGTTAGAGGCAGGGTAGCCTGGTGGTTAGAGGCAGGGTAGCCTGGTGGTTAGAGGCAGGGTAGCCTGGTGGTTAGAGGCAGGGTAGCCTAGTGGTTAGAGGCAGGGTAGCCTGGTGGTTAGAGGCAGGGTAGCCTGGTGGTTAGAGGCAGGGTAGTCTAGTGGTTAGAGGCAGGGTAGTCTAGTGGTTAGAGGCAGGGTAGCCTGGTGGTTAGAGGCAGGGTAGCCTGGTGGTTAGAGGCAGGGTAGCCTGGTGGTTAGAGGCAGGGTAGCCTGGTGGTTAGAGGCAGGGTAGCCTGGTGGTTAGAGGCAGGGTAGCCTGGTGGTTAGAGGCAGGGTAGCCTGGTGGTTAGAGGCAGGGTAGCCTGGTGGTTAGAGGCAGGGTAGCCTAGTGGTTAGAGGCAGGGTAGCCTGGTGGTTAGAGGCAGGGTAGCCTGGTGGTTAGAGGCAGGGTAGTCTAGTGGTTAGAGGCAGGGTAGTCTAGTGGTTAGAGGCAGGGTAGCCTGGTGGTTAGAGGCAGGGTAGCCTGGTGGTTAGAGGCAGGGTAGCCTGGTGGTTAGAGGCAGGGTAGCCTGGTGGTTAGAGGCAGGGTAGCCTAGTGGTTAGAGGCAGGGTAGCCTGGTGGTTAGAGGCAGGGTAGCCTGGTGGTTAGAGGCAGGGTAGTCTAGTGGTTAGAGGCAGGGTAGTCTAGTGGTTAGAGGCAGGGTAGCCTGGTGGTTAGAGGCAGGGTAGCCTGGTGGTTAGAGGCAGGGTAGCCTGGTGGTTAGAGGCAGGGTAGCCTGGTGGTTAGAGGCAGGGTAGCCTGGTGGTTAGAGGCAGGGTAGCCTGGTGGTTAGAGGCAGGGTAGCCTGGTGGTGAGAGGCAGGGTAGCCTGGTGGTGAGAGGCAGGGTAGCCTGGTGGTTAGAGGCAGGGTAGCCTGGTGGTTAGAGGCAGGGTAGCCTGGTGGTTAGAGGCAGGGTAGCCTGGTGGTTAGAGGCAGGGTAGCCTGGTGGTTAGAGGCAGGGTAGCCTAGTGGTTAGAGGCAGGGTAGCCTGGTGGTTAGAGGCAGGGTAGCCTGGTGGTTAGAGGCAGGGTAGTCTAGTGGTTAGAGGCAGGGTAGTCTAGTGGTTAGAGGCAGGGTAGCCTGGTGGTTAGAGGCAGGGTAGCCTGGTGGTTAGAGGCAGGGTAGCCTGGTGGTTAGAGGCAGGGTAGCCTGGTGGTTAGAGGCAGGGTAGTCTAGTGGTTAGAGGCAGGGTAGCCTGGTGGTTAGAGGCAGTGTAGCCTGGTGGTTAGAGGCAGGGTAGCCTGGTGGTTAGAGGCAGGGTAGCCTGGTGGTTAGAGGCAGGGTAGCCTGGTGGTTAGAGGCAGGGTAGCCTGGTGGTTAGAGGCAGGGTAGCCTGGTGGTTAGAGGCAGGGTAGCCTGGTGGTTAGAGGCAGGGTAGCCTGGTGGTTAGAGGCAGGGTAGCCTGGTGGTTAGAGTCAGGGTAGCCTGGTGGTTAGAGGCAGGGTAGCCTGGTGGTGAGAGGCAGGGTAGTGTAGTGGTTAGAGGCAGGGTAGCCTGGTGGTTAGAGGCAGGGTAGCCTAGTGGTTAGAGGCAGGGTATTCTGGTGGTTAGAGGCAGGGTAGCCTGGTGGTGAGAGGCAGGGTATTCTGGTGGTTAGAGGCAGGGTAGCCTGGTGGTTAGAGGCAGGGTAGCCTGGTGGTTAGAGGCAGGGTAGCCTGGTGGTTAGAGGCAGGGTAACCTAGTGGTTAGAGGCAGTTGTAGCCTAGTGGTTAGAGGCAGGGTAGCCTGGTGGTTAGAGGCAGGGTAGTCTAGTGGTTAGAGGCAGGGTAGTCTAGTGGTTAGAGGCAGGGTAGCCTGGTGGTTAGAGGCAGAGTAGCCTGGTGGTTAGAGGCAGGGTAGCCTGGTGGTTAGAGGCAGGGTAGCCTGGTGGTTAGAGGCAGGGTAGCCTGGTGGTTAGAGGCAGGGTAGCCTGGTGGTTAGAGGCAGGGTAGCCTGGTGGTTAGAGGCAGGGTAGCCTGGTGGTTAGAGGCAGGGTAGCCTGGTGGTGAGAGGCAGGGTAGCCTGGTGGTTAGAGGCAGGGTAGCCTGGTGGTTAGAGGCAGGGTAGCCTGGTGGTTAGAGGCAGGGTAGCCTGGTGGTTAGAGGCAGGGTAGCCTGGTGGTTAGAGGCAGGGTAGCCTGGTGGTTAGAGTCAGGGTAGCCTGGTGGTTAGAGGCAGGGTAGCCTGGTGGTGAGAGGCAGGGTAGTGTAGTGGTTAGAGGCAGGGTAGGCTGGTGGTTAGAGGCAGGGTAGCCTAGTGGTTAGAGGAAAGGGGATTCTGGTGGTTAGAGGCAGGGTAGCCTGGTGGTTAGAGGCAGGGTATTCTGGTGGTTAGAGGCAGGGTAGCCTAGTGGTTAGAGGCAGGGTAGCCTGGTGGTTAGAGGCAGGGTAGCCTAGTGGTTAGAGGCAGGGTAGCCTAGTGGTTAGAGGCAGGGTAACCTAGTGGTTAGAGGCAGTTGTAGCCTAGTGGTTAGAGGCAGGGTAGCCTGGTGGTTAGAGGCAGGGTAGCCTAGTGGTTAGAGCGTTGGGCTAGTAACCAAAAGCTTGCAAGTTCAAATCCCCAAGGTACAAATCTGTTGTTCTGCCCCTGTCACGTTCTGACCTTTGTTTTGTCTTTATTTAGTATGGTCAGGGCGTGAGTTGGGTGGGCAGTCTATGTTTGTTTTTCTATGTTTTGGGGTATTTCTATGTTTCGGCCTAGTATGGTTTCGGCCTAGTATGGTTTCGGCCTAGTATGGTTCTCAATCAGAGGCAGGTGTCATTAGTTGTCTCTGATTGAGAATCATACTTAGGTAGCCTGGGTTTCACTGTGTGTTTGTGGGTGATTGTTCCTGTCTCTGTCTTTGCACCAGATAGGACTGTTTAGGTTTTCCATGTTTATTGCTTTGTAGTGTTCATGTGTACATTTACGTATTAAAAGAACCATGGACACTTATCACACCGCATATTGGTCCTCTGATCCTTTTCGCCTCTCCTCTTCGGAAGAAGAGGAGGAAATCCCTGACAGCCCCTGAACAAGGCAGTTAACCCACTGTCCCTAGGCCGTTATTGAAAATAAGAATTTGTTCTTAACTGACTTGCCTAGTTAAATATAAATAAAATGGAAGTAATTTATTTTGCCAGATAATACCAGTTAGATATACCAGCTGACATACAGACCAGTTAGATATACCAGCTGACACACAGACCAGTTAGATATACCAGCGTGTCTGTTTCTACCTGTTTCTACCTGTTTCTCCCTGTTTCTCCCTGTTTCTCCCTCTCTCCTCAACGTGTCTGTTTCTCCCTGTTTCTACCTGTTTCTCCCTGTTTCTCCCTGTTTCTCCCTCTCTTCTCCACGGGTCTGTTTCTCCCTCTCTTCTCAATGTGTCTGTCTCTCCCTCCCCTCTATCTAAAACGGTCTCTCCTTCCGTCCAATCTCTAACTGTCTCTCACTCTTTCCCTCCCCTCTATCTCTGTCTCTCACTCTCTCACTCTCTCCCTCCCCTCTATCTCTAACTGTCTCTCACTCTCTCCCTCACTTCCATCTCTAACTGTCTCTCACTCTCTCCCTCACTTCCATCTCTAACTGTCTCTCACTCTCTCCCTCCCTTCCATCTCTAACTGTCTCTCACTCTCTCCCTCACTTCCATCTCTAACTCTCTCTCCCTCACTTCCATCTCTAACTGTCTCTCACTCTCTCCCTCACTTCCATCTCTAACTGTCTCTCACTCTCTCCTCACTTCCATCTCTAACTGTCTCTCTCTCCCTCACTTCCATCTCTAACTGTCTCTCACTCTCTCCCTCCCTTCCATCTCTAACTGTCTCTCTCTCTCTCCCTCACTTCCATCTCTAACTCTCTCTCCCTCACTTCCATCTCTAACTGTCTCTCACTCTCTCCCTCCCTTCCATCTCTAACTGTCTCTCTCTCTCTCCCTCCCTTCCATCTCTAACTGTCTCTCTCTCCCTCACTTCCATCTCTAACTGGCTCTCACTCTCTCTCCCTTCCATCTCTAACTGTCTCTCTCTCTCTCCCTCACTTCCATCTCTAACTGTCTCTCACTCTCTCCCTCCCTTCCATCTCTAACTGTCTCTCTCTCTCTCCCTCACTTCCATCTCTAACTGTCTCTCCCTTCCATCTCTAACTGTCTCTCACTCTCTCCCTCCCTTTCATCTCTAACTGTCTCTCTCTCTCCCTTCCATCTCTGTCTCTCTCTCCCTCACTTCCATCTCTAACTGTCTCTCACTCTCTCCCTCCCTTCCATCTCTAACTGTCTCTCCCTCACTTCCATATCTAACTGTCTCTCCCTCACTTCCATCTCTAACTGTCTCTCCCTCACTTCCATCTCTAACTGTCTCTCACTCTCTCCCTCACTTCCATCTCTAACTGTCTCTCACTCTCTCCCTCACTTCCATCTCTAACTGTCTCTCTCTCTCTCCCTCCCCTCCATCTCTAACTGTCTCTCACTCTCTCCCTCCCCTCCATCTCTAATTGTCTCTCTCTCTCCCTCCCCTCCATCTCTAACTGTCTCTCACTCTCTCCCTCCCCTCCATCTCTAATTGTCTCTCTCTCTCCCTCCCCTCCATCTCCAACTGTCTCTCTCTTTCTCCAACTCTAACTGTCTCTCACTCTCTCCCTCACTTCCATCTCTAACTGTCTCTCTCTCCCTCACTTCCATCTCTAACACTCTCTCACTCTCTCCCTCACTTCCATCTCTAACTGTCTCTCTCTCCCTCACTTCCATCTCTAACACTCTCTCACTCTCTCCCTCACTTCCATCTCTAACTGTCTCTCACTCTCTCCCTCACTTCCATCTCTAACTGTCTCTCACTCTCTCCCTCCCCTCCATCTCTAACTGTCTCTCACTCTCTCCCTCCCCTCCATCTCTAATTGTCTCTCTCTCTCCCTCCCCTCCATCTCCAACTGTCTCTCTCTTTCTCCATCTCTAACTGTCTCTCACTCTCTCCCTCACTTCCATCTCTAACTGTCTCTCACTCTCTCCCTCCCTTCCATCTCTAACTGTCTCTCTCTCTCTCCCTCACTTCCATCTCTAACTGTCTCTCTCTCTCTCCCTCACTTCCATCTCTAACTGTCTCTCACTCTCTCCCTCACTTCCATCTCTAACTGTCTCTCACTCTCTCCCTCCCCTCCATCTCTAACTGTCTCTCACTCTCTCCCTCCCTCCATCTCTAATTGTCTCTCTCTCTCCCTGCCCTCCATCTCCAACTGTCTCTCTCTTTCTCCATCTCTAACTGTCTCTCACTCTCTCCCTCACTTCCATCTCTAACTGTCTCTCACTCTCTCCCTCACTTCCATCTCTAACTGTCTCTCTCTCTCTCCCTCACTTCCATCTCTAACTGTCTCTCTCTCTCCCTCACTTCCATCTCTAACACTCTCTCACTCTCTCCCTCACTTCCATCTCTAACTGTCTCTCTCTCTCTCCCTCACTTCCATCTCTAACTGTCTCTCACTCTCTCCCTCACTTCCATCTCTAACTGTCTCTCTCTCTCCCTCCCCTCCATCTCTAACTGTCTCTCACTCTCTCCCTCCCCTCCATCTCCAACTGTCTCTCTCTTTCTCCATCTCTAACTGTCTCTCACTCTCTCCCTCACTTCCATCTCTAACTGTCTCTCTCTCTCTCCCTCACTTCCATCTCTAACACTCTCTCACTCTCTCCCTCACATCCATCTCTAACTGTCTCTCTCACTCTCTCCCTCACTTCCATCTCTAACTGTCTCTCACTCTCTCCCTCACTTCCATCTCTAACTGTCTCTCTCTCTCTCCCTCACTTCCATCTCTAACTGTCTCTCTCTCTCTCCCTCACTTCCATCTCTAACTGTCTCTCACTCTCTCCCTCACTTCCATCTCTAACTGTCTCTCACTCTCTCCCTCACTTCCATCTCTAACTGTCTCTCTCTCTCTCCCTCCCTCCATCTCTAACTGTCTCTCACTCTCTCCCTCCCTCCATCTCTAACTGTCTCTCTCTCTCTCCCTCACTTCCATCTCTAACACTCTCTCACTCTCTCCCTCACTTCCATCTCTAACTGTCTCTCACTCTCTCCCTCACTTCCATCTCTAACTGTCTCTCACTCTCTCCCTCACTTCCATCTCTAACTGTCTCTCACTCTCTCCCTCACTTCCATCTCTAACTGTCTCTCACTCTCTCCCTCACTTCCATCTCTAACTGTCTCTCTCTCTCTCTCCCTCACTCACTTCCATCTCTAACTGTCTCTCCTTCCATCTCTAACTGTCTCTCACTCTCTCCCTCCCCTCCATCTCTAACTGTCTCTCACTCTCTCCCTCCCCTCCATCTCTAATTGTCTCTCTCTCTCCCTGCCCTCCATCTCCAACTGTCTCTCTCTTTCTCCATCTCTAACTGTCTCTCACTCTCTCCCTCACTTCCATCTCTAACTGTCTCTCACTCTCTCCCTCACTTCCATCTCTAACTGTCTCTCTCTCTCTCTCCCTCACTTCCATCTCTAACTGTCTCTCTCTCTCCCTCACTTCCATCTCTAACACTCTCTCACTCTCTCCCTCACTTCCATCTCTAACTGTCTCTCTCTCTCTCTCCCTCACTTCCATCTCTAACTGTCTCTCACTCTCTCCCTCACTTCCATCTCTAACTGTCTCTCTCTCTCCCTCCCCTCCATCTCTAACTGTCTCTCACTCTCTCCCTCCCCTCCATCTCCAACTGTCTCTCTCTTTCTCCATCTCTAACTGTCTCTCACTCTCTCCCTCACTTCCATCTCTAACTGTCTCTCTCTCTCTCCCTCACTTCCATCTCTAACACTCTCTCACTCTCTCCCTCACATCCATCTCTAACTGTCTCTCACTCTCTCCCTCACTTCCATCTCTAACTGTCTCTCACTCTCTCCCTCACTTCCATCTCTAACTGTCTCTCTCTCTCTCCCTCACTTCCATCTCTAACTGTCTCTCTCTCTCTCCCCCACTTCCATTTCTAACTGTCTCTCACTCTCTCCCTCACTTCCATCTCTAACTGTCTCTCACTCTCTCCCTCACTTCCATCTCTAACTGTCTCTCTCTCTCTCCCTCCCCTCCATCTCTAACTGTCTCTCACTCTCTCCCTCCCCTCCATCTCTAACTGTCTCTCTCTCTCTCCCTCACTTCCATCTCTAACACTCTCTCACTCTCTCCCTCACTTCCATCTCTAACTGTCTCTCACTCTCTCCCTCACTTCCATCTCTAACTGTCTCTCACTCTCTCCCTCACTTCCATCTCTAACTGTCTCTCACTCTCTCCCTCACTTCCATCTCTAACTGTCTCTCACTCTCTCCCTCACTTCCATCTCTAACTGTCTCTCTCTCTCTCCCTCACTTCCATCTCTAACTGTCTCTCCCTTCCATCTCTAACTGTCTCTCACTCTCTCCCTCCCCTCCATCTCTAACTGTCTCTCACTCTCTCCCTCCCCTCCATCTCTAATTGTCTCTCTCTCTCCCTGCCCTCCATCTCCAACTGTCTCTCTCTTTCTCCATCTCTAACTGTCTCTCACTCTCTCCCTCACTTCCATCTCTAACTGTCTCTCACTCTCTCCCTCACTTCCATCTCTAACTGTCTCTCTCTCTCTCTCCCTCACTTCCATCTCTAACTGTCTCTCTCTCTCTCCCTCACTTCCATCTCTAACACTCTCTCACTCTCTCCCTCACTTCCATCTCTAACTGTCTCTCTCTCTCTCCCTCACTTCCATCTCTAACTGTCTCTCTCTCTCTCCCTCACTTCCATCTCTAACTGTCTCTCTCTCTCTCCCTCACTTCCATCTCTAACTGTCTCTCACTCTCTCCTCACTTCCATCTCTAACTGTCTCTCACTCTCTCCCTCACTTCCATCTCTAACTGTCTCTCACTCTCTCCCTCACTTCCATCTCTAACTGTCTCTCTCTCTCTCCCTCCCCTCCATCTCTAACTGTCTCTCACTCTCTCCCTCCCCTCCATCTCTAACTGTCTCTCTCTCTCTCCCTCACTTCCATCTCTAACACTCTCTCACTCTCTCCCTCACTTCCATCTCTAACTGTCTCTCACTCTCTCCCTCACTTCCATCTCTAACTGTCTCTCACTCTCTCCCTCACTTCCATCTCTAACTGTCTCTCACTCTCTCCCTCACTTCCATCTCTAACTGTCTCTCACTCTCTCCCTCACTTCCATCTCTAACTGTCTCTCTCTCTCTCTCTCCCTCACTTCCATCTCTAACTGTCTCTCCCTTCCATCTCTAACTGTCTCTCACTCTCTCCCTCCCCTCCATCTCTAACTGTCTCTCACTCTCTCCCTCCCCTCCATCTCTAATTGTCTCTCTCTCTCCTGCCCTCCATCTCCAACTGTCTCTCTCTTTCTCCATCTCTAACTGTCTCTCACTCTCTCCCTCACTTCCATCTCTAACTGTCTCTCACTCTCTCCCTCACTTCCATCTCTAACTGTCTCTCTCTCTCTCTCTCCCTCACTTCCATCTCTAACTGTCTCTCTCTCTCCCTCACTTCCATCTCTAACACTCTCTCACTCTCTCCCTCACTTCCATCTCTAACTGTCTCTCTCTCTCTCCCTCACTTCCATCTCTAACTGTCTCTCACTCTCTCCCTCACTTCCATCTCTAACTGTCTCTCTCTCTCCCTCCCTCCATCTCTAACTGTCTCTCACTCTCTCCCTCCCCTCCATCTCCAACTGTCTCTCTCTTTCTCCATCTCTAACTGTCTCTCACTCTCTCCCTCACTTCCATCTCTAACTGTCTCTCTCTCTCTCCCTCACTTCCATCTCTAACACTCTCTCACTCTCTCCCTCACATCCATCTCTAACTGTCTCTCACTCTCTCCCTCACTTCCATCTCTAACTGTCTCTCACTCTCTCCCTCACTTCCATCTCTAACTGTCTCTCTCTCTCTCCCTCACTTCCATCTCTAACTGTCTCTCTCTCTCTCCCCCACTTCCATTTCTAACTGTCTCTCACTCTCTCCTCACTTCCATCTCTAACTGTCTCTCACTCTCTCCCTCACTTCCATCTCTAACTGTCTCTCTCTCTCTCCCTCCCTCCATCTCTAACTGTCTCTCACTCTCTCCCTCCCCTCCATCTCTAACTGTCTCTCTCTCTCTCCCTCACTTCCATCTCTAACACTCTCTCACTCTCTCCCTCACTTCCATCTCTAACTGTCTCTCACTCTCTCCCTCACTTCCATCTCTAACTGTCTCTCACTCTCTCCCTCACTTCCATCTCTAACTGTCTCTCACTCTCTCCCTCACTTCCATCTCTAACTGTCTCTCACTCTCTCCCTCACTTCCATCTCTAACTGTCTCTCTCTCTCTCCCTCACTTCCATCTCTAACTGTCTCTCCTTCCATCTCTAACTGTCTCTCACTCTCTCCCTCCCTCCATCTCTAACTGTCTCTCACTCTCTCCCTCCCTCCATCTCTAATTGTCTCTCTCTCTCCCTGCCCTCCATCTCCAACTGTCTCTCTCTTTCTCCATCTCTAACTGTCTCTCACTCTCTCCCTCACTTCCATCTCTAACTGTCTCTCACTCTCTCCCTCACTTCCATCTCTAACTGTCTCTCTCTCTCTCTCCCTCACTTCCATCTCTAACTGTCTCTCTCTCTCTCCTCACTTCCATCTCTAACACTCTCTCACTCTCTCCCTCACTTCCATCTCTAACTGTCTCTCTCTCTCTCCCTCACTTCCATCTCTAACTGTCTCTCTCTCTCTCCCTCACTTCCATCTCTAACTGTCTCTCTCTCTCTCCCTCACTTCCATCTCTAACACTCTCTCACTCTCTCCCTCACTTCCATCTCTAACTGTCTCTCACTCTCTCCCTCACTTCCATCTCTAACTGTCTCTCTCTCTCCCTCCCCTCCATCTCTAACTGTCTCTCACTCTCTCCCTCCCCTCCATCTCCAACTGTCTCTCTCTTTCTCCATCTCTAACTGTCTCTCACTCTCTCCCTCACTTCCATCTCTAACTGTCTCTCTCTCTCCCTCACTTCCATCTCTAACACTCTCTCACTCTCTCCCTCACATCCATCTCTAACTGTCTCTCACTCTCTCCCTCACTTCCATCTCTAACTGTCTCTCACTCTCTCCCTCACTTCCATCTCTAACTGTCTCTCTCTCTCTCCCTCACTTCCATCTCTAACTGTCTCTCTCTCTCCCTCCCCTCCATCTCTAACTGTCTCTCTCTCTCTCCCTCACTTCCATCTCTAACTGTCTCTCCCTCACTTCCATCTCTAACTGTCTCTCACTCTCTCCCTCACTTCCATCTCTAACTGTCTCTCACTCTCTCCCTCACTTCCATCTCTAACTGTCTCTCACTCTCTCCCTCACTTCCATCTCTAACTGTCTCTCACTCTCTCCTCACTTCCATCTCTAACTGTCTCTCTCTCTCTCCCTCCCCTCCATCTCTAACTGTCTCTCACTCTCTCCCTCCCCTCCATCTCCAACTGTCTCTCTCTTTCTCCATCTATAACTGTATTTCACTCTCTCCCTCCCTTCCACCTCCCTATCTCTAACACTCTCTCAATTCAATTCAATTCTCTCGCTCTCTCCCCCCCTCTCTCTCTCTCTCTCTCTCTCTCTCTCTGTGTCTCTCTCTCTCTCTCTCTCTCTCTCTCTCTCTCTCTCTCTCTCTCTCTCTCTCTCTCTCTCTCTCTGTCTCTCTCTCTGTCTCTCTCTCTCTCTCTCTCTCTCTCTCTCTCTCTCTCTCTCTCTCTCTCTCTCTCTCTCTCTCTCTCTCTCTCTCTCTCTCTGTCTCCATCTTTATTTTGTGACATTCATTTCTCTTTCCCTCTCGTTCTTTCCGCCTTTCCGGTCTCTGTTCCTCTCTCCAATCTCTCTCTCATCTCTCTCTATAATATATATATATTGCTGTTAGTACTTAAAAATGTAGCTGTCACGACAGTAGCCTAGTGAAAAATGGCTTTCATCTCGGATTTGAAGTAAAGCAAATTACCCCTACGGTTGGAGAGAAAGAGAGACAGAGGGAAGGACGGATGGGAAGGAGACTGTAACAATAACATCAATAATAACACACACCAATCACATTACCATGGCAACATCTCCCATAACCCCCTACACACCATACACATTACCCTGGCAACATCTCTCATGACCCCCTACACACCATACACATTACCCTGGCAACAACTCCCATAACCCCCTACACACCATACACAATACCCTGGCAACATGTCCCATAACCCCCTACACATTACCCTGGCAACATCTCCCATAACCCCTTACACACCGATCACATTACCATGGCAACATCTCTCATAACCCTCTACAAACCATACACATTACCCTGGCAACATCTAGTCTCTCATAACCCCCTACACACCATACACATTACCCTGGCAACATCTCTCATAACCCCCTACACACCAATCACATTACCATGGCAACATCTCTCATAACCCCCTACACACCATACACATTACCCTGGCAACATCTCCCATAACCCCCTACACATTACCCTGGCAACATCTCTCATAACCCCCTACACACCAATCACATTACCATGGCAACATCTCTCATAACCCCCTACACACCATACACATTACCCTGGCAACATCTCTCATGACCCCCTACAAACCATACACAATACCCTGGCAACATCTCCCATAACCCCCTACACATTACCCTGGCAACATCTCCCATAACCCCTTACACACCGATCACATTACCATGGCAACATCTCTCATAACCCTCTACACACCATACACATTACCCTGGCAACATCTAGTCTCTCATAACCCCCTACACACCATACACATTACCATGGCAGCATCTCTCATAACCCCTACACACCAATCACATTACCATGGCAGCATCTCTCATAACCCCCTACCTACCAATCACATTACCATGGCAACATCTCTCATAACCCCGTACACACCAATCACATTACCATGGCAACATCTCTCATAACCCCCTACACACCATACACATTACCCTGGCAACATCTCCCATAACCCCCTACACACCATACACATTACCCTGGCAACATCTCCCATAACCCCCTACACACCATACACATTACCCTGGCAACATCTCCCATAACCCCTACACACCATACACAATACCCTGGCAACATCTCCCATAACCCCTACACACCATACACAATACCCTGGCAACATCTCCCATAACCCCCTACACATTACCCTGGCAACATCTCCCATAACCCCTTACACACCGATCACATTACCATGGCAACATCTCCCATAACCCCCTACACACCATACACAATACCCTGGCAACATCTCCCATAACCCCCTACACATTATCCTGGCAACATCTCCCATAACCCCCTACACATTACCCTGGCAACATCTCCCATAACCCCTTACACACCGATCACATTACCATGGCAACATCTCTCATAACCCCCTACACACCATACACATTACCCTGGCAACATCTCCCATAACCCCCTACACACCATACACATTACCCTGGCAACATCTCCCATAACCCCCTACACACCATACACATGACCATGGCAACATCTCTCATGCACATACAGCCCATCCTAGCTGCTTGACAGAGGGGGGGTTGACAGAGGGGGGGTTGACAGAGGGGGGGTTGACAGAGGGGGGTTGACAGAGGGGGTTGACAGAGGGGGTTGACAGAGGGGGTTGACAGAGGGAGGGTTGACAGGGGCGGTTGACAGAGGGAGGGTTGACGGAGAGGGGTTGACAGACGGTGGGTTGACAGAGGGGGGTTGACAGAGAGGGGTTGACAGACGGTGGGTTGACAGAGGGGGGTTGACAGAGAGGGGTTGACAGACTGTGGGTTGACAGAGAGGGATTGACAGACGGTGGGTTGACAGAGGGGGGTTGACAGAGAGGGGTTGACAGACGGTGGGTTGACAGACAGTGGGTTGACAGACAGTGGGTTGACAGACGGTGGGTTGACAGCATCCATCCCAGCGTGTTGACAGAGGGTGCGTTGACAGAGGGTGGGTTGACAGAGGGTGGGTTGACAGATGGTGGGTTGACAGACAGTGGGTTGACAGACAGTGGGTTGACAGACGGTGGGTTGACAGAGGGTGAGTTGAAGACGGTGGGTTGACAGACAGTGGGTTGACAGACAGTGGGTTGACAGAAGATGGGTTGACAGACGGTGGGTTGACAGACAGTGGGTTGACAGACAGTGGGTTGACAGACAGTGGGTTGACAGACGGTGGGTTGACAGCGTCCATCCCAGCGTGTTGACAGAGGGTGCGTTGACAGAGGGTGGGTTGACAGAGGGTGGGTTGACAGATGGTGGGTTGACAGAGGGTGGGTTGACAGAGGGTGAGTTGACAGAGGGTGGGTTGACAGAGGGGGGGTTGACAGAGGGTGGGTTGACAGAGGGGGGTTGACAGAGGGTGGGTCAGGGTGTTCTGTCAAACGATAACAATGTGTTTCTCTGTGTCTCTGCTCCCACTGTGTTTAAGGGTCCCGTGGGGCTCAGATGGTAGTGGGGCGGTGCTTGCAACACCAGGGTTGTAGGTTCGATTCCCAAGGGGGACCAGTATGGAAGAAGAGGATGTGTTCCCACACTACTGTAAGTGGCTCTGGGTCAGAGAGTCTGGTTAATGGTACTGATGACTGTAACGTTACAGAAATGTGTTGGCTATATGTGGAGGTTTAACTTATTCCAGAATAAACTGAATGCCTGCGTCCCAAATGACTATCTATATAGTGCAGTGCTTCTGACCAGGGCCCATATCAATGAAGCCTTACTTTGGGCCCTGGTCAAAAGTAGTGCACTATATAGGGAAGAGAATTACTATTTGGGACTCAGGCGAGGTCTATTTATACCTAGTATCACAAGGACACCTGGCAGAGGATGAGGTGGAGGATGAGGATATGTAAATGTTTCTTTTAACAGGAAGTAAGAAGACAAGAGTCTGTTAAATCTGACGCTGTACGGAGCTGGAGGACCTGAAGACGTCTTTCTCTAATCTCTCACTCTTTGTCTCACTTTTTGTCCTGCTCTCTCGATGTCCTCTCTCTCTCTAACTCTTCCTATCTCCTTCTCTCAGGTAACAAGGATGTCACCAAAACCTCTCTCTCACTCTCCTAGTTCTTCTCCCTCTCTCAGGTAAACAAGGACGACACCAAAACCTCTCTCTCACTCTCCTAGTTCTTCTCCCTCTCTCAGGTAAACAAGGACGACACCAAAACCTCTCTCTCACTCTCCTAGTTCTTCTCCCTCTCTCAGGTAACAAGGACGACACTAAAGCCTCTCTCTCACTCTCCTAGGTCTTCTCCCTCTCTCAGGTAAACAAGGACGACACCAAAACCTCTCTCTCACTCTCCTAGTTCTTCTCCCTCTCTCAGGTAAACAAGGACGACACCAAAACCTCTCTCTCACTCTCCTAGTTCTTCTCCCTCTCTCAGGTAACAAGGACGACACTAAAGCCTCTCTCTCACACTCCTAGTTCTTCTCCCTCTCTCAGGTAACAAGGATGTCACCAAAACCTCTCTCTCACTCTCCTAGTTCTTCTCCCTCTCTCAGGTAAACAAGGACGACACCAAAACCTCTCTCTCACTCTCCTAGTTCTTCTCCCTCTCTCAGGTAACAAGGACGTCACCAAAACCTCTCTCTCACTCTCCTAGTTCTTCTCCCTCTCTCGGGTAAACAAGGACGTCACCAAAACCTCTCTCTCACTCTGTCTCTCACTCTTCCTATCTCCCTCTCTCAGGTAACAAGGACGTTACCAAAACCTCTCTCTCACTCTCCTAGTTCTTCTCCCTCTCTCAGGTAAACAAGGACGTCACCAAAACCTCTCTCTCACTCTCCTAGTTCTTCTCCCTCTCTCAGGTAAACAAGGACGTTACCAAAACCGCTCTCTCACTCTCCTAGTTCTTCTCCCTCTCTCAGGTAAACAAGGACGTCACCAAAACCTCTCTCTCACTCTGTCTCTCACTCTTCCTATCTCCCTCTCTCAGGTAACAAGGACGTTACCAAAACCTCTCTCTCACTCTCCTAGTTCTTCTCCCTCTCTCAGGTAACAAGGACGTCACCAAAACCTCTCTCTCACTCTCCCAGTTCTTCACCCTCTCTCTTTCTTCTTTGGGAGATTCCATCCCAGCACCCCAACATGTATTCTCCTCCATTACATTCAGCCAATCAACAGCAGGGGGAGGGACCTTTTTGAATCCATTTTCCCATTCGCTGCGTTGGTTGAGCTTATATAATTGATCATTACTTCAAAAGTAGCAGAGAGCCCAACTCCGTAAGTTTCACGCACAAATATGATTTATTTCACAAACTAGACACACCGCATATGCTAGAGAATACTATCAGGAGGATAATGACTAGATGGTGTCTGTATCATGGGGTTGTACAGGATAATGACTAGATGGTGTCTGTATCATGGGGTCGTACAGGATAATGACTAGATGGTGTCTGTACCATGGGGTCGTACAGGATAATGACTAGATGGTGTCTGTATCATGGGGTCGTACAGGATAATGACTAGATGGTGTCTGTATCATGGGGTCGTACAGGATAATGACTAGATGGTGTCTGTACCATGGGGTTGTACAGGATAATGACTAGATGGTGTCTGTACCATGGGGTCGTACAGGATAATGACTAGATGGTGTCTGTATCATGGGGTCGTACAGGATAATAACTAGATGGTGTCTGTACCATGGGGTCGTACAGGATAATGACTAGATGGTGTCTGTATCATGGGGTCGTACAGGATAATGACTAGATGGTGTCTGTATCATGGGGTCGTACAGGATAATGACTTGATGGTGTCTGTATCATGGGGTCGTACAGGATAATGACTAGATGGTGTCTGTATCATGGGGTCGTACAGGATAATGACTAGATGGTGTCTGTATCATGGGGTCGTACAGGATAATGACTAGATGGTGTCTGTATCATGGGGTCGTACAGGATAATGACTAGATGGTGTCTGTATCATAGGGTCGTACAGGATAATGACTAGATGGTGTCTGTATCATGGGGTTGTACAGGATAATGACTAGATGGTGTCTGTATCATGGGGTCGTACAGGATAATGACTAGATGTTGTCTGTATCATGGGGTCGTACAGGATAATGACTAGATGGTGTCTGTATCATGGGGTCGTACAGGATAATGACTAGATGGTGTCTGTATCATGGGGTTGTACAGGATAATGACTAGATGGTGTCTGTATCATGGGGTTGTACAGGATAATGACTAGATGGTGTCTGTATCATGGGGTCGTACAGGATAATGACTAGATGGTGTCTGTATCATGGGGTCGTACAGGATAATGACTAGATGTTGTCTGTACCATGGGGTCGTACAGGATAATGACTAGATGGTGTCTGTACCATGGGGTCGTACAGGATAATGACTAGATGGTGTCTGTATCATGGGGTCGTACAGGATAATGACTAAATGTTGTCTGTACCATGGGGTCGTACAGGATAATGACTAGATGGTGTCTGTACCATGGGGTCGTACAGGATAATGACTAGATGGTGTCTGTACCATGGGGTCGTACAGGATAATGACTAGATGGTGTCTGTATCATGGGGTTGTACAGGATAATGACTAGATGGTGTCTGTATCATGGGGTTGTACAGGATAATGACTAGATGGTGTCTGTATCATGGGGTCGTACAGGATAATGACTAGATGGTGTCTGTATCATGGGGTTGTACAGGATAATGACTAGATGGTGTCTGTATCATGGGGTTGTACAGGATATGGACTAGATGGTGTCTGTACCATGGGGTCGTACAGGATAATGACTAGATGGTGTCTGTATCATGGGGTCGTACAGGATAATGACTAGATGGTGTCTGTACCATGGGGTCGTACAGGATAATGACTAGATGGTGTCTGTATCATGGGGTCGTACAGGATAATGACTAGATGGTGTCTGTATCATGGGGTCGTACAGGATAATGACTAGATGGTGTCTGTATCATGGGGTCGTACAGGATAATGACTAAATGTTGTCTGTACCATGGGGTCGTACAGGATAATGACTAGATGGTGTCTGTATCATGGGGTCGTACAGGATAATGACTAGATGGTGTCTGTACCATGGGGTCGTACAGGATAATGACTAGATGGTGTCTGTATCATGGGGTTGTACAGGATAATGACTAGATGGTGTCTGTATCATGGGGTTGTACAGGATAATGACTAGATGTTGTCTGTATCATGGGGTCGTACAGGATAATGACTAGATGGTGTCTGTATCATGGGGTCGTACAGGATAATGACTAGATGGTGTCTGTATCATGGGGTCGTACAGGATAATGACTAGATGGTGTCTGTATCATGGGGTCGTACAGGATAATGACTAGATGTTGTCTGTATCATGGGGTCGTACAGGATAATGACTAGATGGTGTCTGTATCATGGGGTCGTACAGGATAATGACTAGATGGTGTCTGTATCATGGGGTCGTACAGGATAATGACTAGATGGTGTCTGTATCATGGGGTCGTACAGGATAATGACTAGATGGTGTCTGTATCATGGGGTCGTACAGGATAATGACTAGATGGTGTCTGTATCATGGGGTCGTACAGGATAATGACTAGATGGTGTCTGTATCATGGGGTCGTACAGGATAATGACTAGATGGTGTCTGTACCATGGGGTCGTACAGGATAATGACTAGATGGTGTCTGTATCATGGGGTCGTACAGGATAATGACTAGATGGTGTCTGTACCATGGGGTCGTACAGGATAATGACTAGATGGTGTCTGTACCATGGGGTCGTACAGGATAATGACTAGATGTTGTCTGTATCATGGGGTCGTACAGGATAATGACTAGATGGTGTCTGTATCATGGGGTTGTACAGGATAATGACTAGATGGTGTCTGTATCATGGGGTTGTACAGGATAATGACTAGATGGTGTCTGTATCATGGGGTTGTACAGGATAATGACTAGATGGTGTCTGTATCATGGGGTTGTACAGGATAATGACTAGATGGTGTCTGTACCATGGGGTCGTACAGGATAATGACTAGATGGTGTCTGTATCATGGGGTCGTACAGGATAATGACTAGATGGTGTCTGTACCATGGGGTCGTACAGGATAATGACTAGATGGTGTCTGTATCATGGGGTTGTACAGGATAATGACTAGATGGTGTCTGTATCATGGGGTCGTACAGGATAATGACTAGATGGTGTCTGTATCATGGGGTCGTACAGGATAATGACTAGATGGTGTCTGTATCATGGGGTCGTACAGGATAATGACTAGATGTTGTCTGTACCATGGGGTCGTACAGGATAATGACTAGATGGTGTCTGTACCATGGGGTCGTACAGGATAATGACTAGATGGTGTCTGTACCATGGGGTCGTACAGGATAATGACTAGATGGTGTCTGTATCATGGGGTTGTACAGGATAATGACTAGATGGTGTCTGTATCATGGGGTTGTACAGGATAATGACTAGATGTTGTCTGTATCATGGGGTCGTACAGGATAATGACTAGATGGTGTCTGTACCATGGGGTTGTACAGGATAATGACTAGATGGTGTCTGTATCATGGGGTCGTACAGGATAATGACTAGATGGTGTCTGTATCATGGGGTCGTACAGGATAATGACTAGATGTTGTCTGTATCATGGGGTCGTACAGGATAATGACTAGATGGTGTCTGTATCATGGGGTCGTACAGGATAATGACTAGATGGTGTCTGTATCATGGGGTCGTACAGGATAATGACTAGATGGTGTCTGTATCATGGGGTCGTACAGGATAATGACTAGATGGTGTCTGTATCATGGGGTTGTACAGGATAATGACTAGATGGTGTCTGTATCATGGGGTCGTACAGGATAATGACTAGATGGTGTCTGTATCATGGGGTCGTACAGGATAATGACTAGATGTTGTCTGTACCATGGGGTCGTACAGGATAATGACTAGATGGTGTCTGTACCATGGGGTCGTACAGGATAATGACTAGATGGTGTCTGTATCATGGGGTCGTACAGGATAATGACTAGATGTTGTCTGTACCATGGGGTCGTACAGGATAATGACTAGATGGTGTCTGTATCATGGGGTCGTACAGGATAATGACTAGATGTTGTCTGTACCATGGGGTCGTACAGGATAATGACTAGATGGTGTCTGTACCATGGGGTCGTACAGGATAATGACTAGATGGTGTCTGTACCATGGGGTCGTACAGGATAATGACTAGATGGTGTCTGTATCATGGGGTTGTACAGGATAATGACTAGATGGTGTCTGTATCATGGGGTCGTACAGGATAATGACTAGATGGTGTCTGTATCATGGGGTCGTACAGGATAATGACTAGATGGTGTCTGTATCATGGGGTCGTACAGGATAATGACTAGATGGTGTCTGTATCATGGGGTCGTACAGGATAATGACTAGATGGTGTCTGTACCATGGGGTCGTACAGGATAATGACTAGATGGTGTCTGTATCATGGGGTCGTACAGGATAATGACTAGATGGTGTCTGTACCATGGGGTCGTACAGGATAATGACTAGATGGTGTCTGTACCATGGGGTCGTACAGGATAATGACTAGATGGTGTCTGTATCATGGGGTCGTACAGGATAATGACTAGATGTTGTCTGTACCATGGGGTCGTACAGGATAATGACTAGATGGTGTCTGTACCATGGGGTCGTACAGGATAATGACTAGATGTTGTCTGTACCATGGGGTCGTACAGGATAATGACTAGATGGTGTCTGTACCATGGGGTCGTACAGGATAATGACTAGATGGTGTCTGTACCATGGGGTCGTACAGGATAATGACTAGATGGTGTCTGTATCATGGGGTTGTACAGGATAATGACTAGATGGTGTATGTATCATGGGGTCGTACAGGATAATGACTAGATGGTGTCTGTATCATGGGGTCGTACAGGATAATGACTAGATGGTGTCTGTATCATGGGGTCGTACAGGATAATGACTAAATGTTGTCTGTACCATGGGGTCGTACAGGATAATGACTAGATGGTGTCTGTATCATGGGGTCGTACAGGATAATGACTAGATGGTGTCTGTACCATGGGGTCGTACAGGATAATGACTAGATGGTGTCTGTATCATGGGGTTGTACAGGATAATGACTAGATGGTGTCTGTATCATGGGGTTGTACAGGATAATGACTAGATGTTGTCTGTATCATGGGGTCGTACAGGATAATGACTAGATGGTGTCTGTATCATGGGGTTGTACAGGATAATGACTAGATGGTGTCTGTATCATGGGGTCGTACAGGATAATGACTAGATGGTGTCTGTATCATGGGGTCGTACAGGATAATGACTAGATGTTGTCTGTATCATGGGGTCGTACAGGATAATGACTAGATGGTGTCTGTATCATGGGGTCGTACAGGATAATGACTAGATGGTGTCTGTATCATGGGGTCGTACAGGATAATGACTAGATGGTGTCTGTATCATGGGGTCGTACAGGATAATGACTAGATGGTGTCTGTATCATGGGGTCGTACAGGATAATGACTAGATGGTGTCTGTATCATGGGGTCGTACAGGATAATGACTAGATGGTGTCTGTACCATGGGGTCGTACAGGATAATGACTAGATGGTGTCTGTATCATGGGGTTGTACAGGATAATGACTAGATGGTGTCTGTATCATGGGGTTGTACAGGATAATGACTAGATGTTGTCTGTATCATGGGGTCGTACAGGATAATGACTAGATGGTGTCTGTATCATGGGGTCGTACAGGATAATGACTAGATGGTGTCTGTATCATGGGGTCGTACAGGATAATGACTAGATGGTGTCTGTATCATGGGGTCGTACAGGATAATGACTAGATGTTGTCTGTATCATGGGGTCGTACAGGATAATGACTAGATGGTGTCTGTATCATGGGGTCGTACAGGATAATGACTAGATGGTGTCTGTATCATGGGGTCGTACAGGATAATGACTAGATGGTGTCTGTATCATGGGGTCGTACAGGATAATGACTAGATGGTGTCTGTATCATGGGGTCGTACAGGATAATGACTAGATGGTGTCTGTATCATGGGGTCGTACAGGATAATGACTAGATGGTGTCTGTATCATGGGGTCGTACAGGATAATGACTAGATGGTGTCTGTACCATGGGGTCGTACAGGATAATGACTAGATGGTGTCTGTATCATGGGGTCGTACAGGATAATGACTAGATGGTGTCTGTACCATGGGGTCGTACAGGATAATGACTAGATGGTGTCTGTACCATGGGGTCGTACAGGATAATGACTAGATGTTGTCTGTATCATGGGGTCGTACAGGATAATGACTAGATGGTGTCTGTATCATGGGGTTGTACAGGATAATGACTAGATGGTGTCTGTATCATGGGGTTGTACAGGATAATGACTAGATGGTGTCTGTATCATGGGGTTGTACAGGATAATGACTAGATGGTGTCTGTATCATGGGGTTGTACAGGATAATGACTAGATGGTGTCTGTACCATGGGGTCGTACAGGATAATGACTAGATGGTGTCTGTATCATGGGGTCGTACAGGATAATGACTAGATGGTGTCTGTACCATGGGGTCGTACAGGATAATGACTAGATGGTGTCTGTATCATGGGGTTGTACAGGATAATGACTAGATGGTGTCTGTATCATGGGGTCGTACAGGATAATGACTAGATGGTGTCTGTATCATGGGGTCGTACAGGATAATGACTAGATGGTGTCTGTATCATGGGGTTGTACAGGATAATGACTAGATGGTGTCTGTATCATGGGGTCGTACAGGATAATGACTAGATGGTGTCTGTATCATGGGGTCGTACAGGATAATGACTAGATGGTGTCTGTATCATGGGGTCGTACAGGATAATGACTAGATGTTGTCTGTACCATGGGGTCGTACAGGATAATGACTAGATGGTGTCTGTACCATGGGGTCGTACAGGATAATGACTAGATGGTGTCTGTACCATGGGGTCGTACAGGATAATGACTAGATGGTGTCTGTATCATGGGGTTGTACAGGATAATGACTAGATGGTGTCTGTATCATGGGGTTGTACAGGATAATGACTAGATGGTGTCTGTATCATGGGGTTGTACAGGATAATGACTAGATGTTGTCTGTATCATGGGGTCGTACAGGATAATGACTAGATGGTGTCTGTATCATGGGGTCGTACAGGATAATGACTAGATGGTGTCTGTACCATGGGGTTGTACAGGATAATGACTAGATGGTGTCTGTATCATGGGGTCGTACAGGATAATGACTAGATGGTGTCTGTATCATGGGGTCGTACAGGATAATGACTAGATGTTGTCTGTATCATGGGGTCGTACAGGATAATGACTAGATGGTGTCTGTATCATGGGGTCGTACAGGATAATGACTAGATGGTGTCTGTATCATGGGGTCGTACAGGATAATGACTAGATGGTGTCTGTATCATGGGGTTGTACAGGATAATGACTAGATGGTGTCTGTATCATGGGGTTGTACAGGATAATGACTAGATGGTGTCTGTACCATGGGGTCGTACAGGATAATGACTAGATGGTGTCTGTACCATGGGGTCGTACAGGATAATGACTAGATGGTGTCTGTACCATGGGGTCGTACAGGATAATGACTAGATGGTGTCTGTACCATGGGGTTGTACAGGATAATGACTAGATGGTGTCTGTATCATGGGGTCGTACAAGATAATGACTAGATGGTGTCTGTATCATGGGGTCGTACAGGATAATGACTAGATGGTGTCTGTATCATGGGGTCGTACAGGATAATGACTAGATGGTGTCTGTATCATGGGGTTGTACAGGATAATGACTAGATGGTGTCTGTATCATGGGGTCGTACAGGATAATGACTAGATGGTGTCTGTATCATGGGGTCGTACAGGATAATGACTAGATGTTGTCTGTACCATGGGGTCGTACAGGATAATGACTAGATGGTGTCTGTATCATGGGGTCGTACAGGATAATGACTAGATGGTGTCTGTATCATGGGGTCGTACAGGATAATGACTAGATGTTGTCTGTACCATGGGGTCGTACAGGATAATGACTAGATGGTGTCTGTATCATGGGGTCGTACAGGATAATGACTAGATGTTGTCTGTACCATGGGGTCGTACAGGATAATGACTAGATGGTGTCTGTACCATGGGGTCGTACAGGATAATGACTAGATGGTGTCTGTACCATGGGGTCGTACAGGATAATGACTAGATGGTGTCTGTATCATGGGGTTGTACAGGATAATGACTAGATGGTGTCTGTATCATGGGGTCGTACAGGATAATGACTAGATGGTGTCTGTATCATGGGGTCGTACAGGATAATGACTAGATGGTGTCTGTATCATGGGTCGTACAGGATAATGACTAGATGGTGTCTGTATCATGGGGTCGTACAGGATAATGACTAGATGGTGTCTGTACCATGGGGTCGTACAGGATAATGACTAGATGGTGTCTGTATCATGGGGTCGTACAGGATAATGACTAGATGGTGTCTGTACCATGGGGTCGTACAGGATAATGACTAGATGGTGTCTGTACCATGGGGTCGTACAGGATAATGACTAGATGGTGTCTGTATCATGGGGTCGTACAGGATAATGACTAGATGTTGTCTGTACCATGGGGTCGTACAGGATAATGACTAGATGGTGTCTGTACCATGGGGTCGTACAGGATAATGACTAGATGTTGTCTGTATCATGGGGTCGTACAGGATAATGACTAGATGGTGTCTGTATCATGGGGTCGTACAGGATAATGACTAGATGGTGTCTGTATCATGGGGTCGTACAGGATAATGACTAGATGGTGTCTGTATCATGGGGTCGTACAGGATAATGACTAGATGGTGTCTGTATCATGGGGTCGTACAGGATAATGACTAGATGGTGTCTGTATCATGGGGTCGTACAGGATAATGACTAGATGGTGTCTGTACCATGGGGTCGTACAGGATAATGACTAGATGGTGTCTGTATCATGGGGTTGTACAGGATAATGACTAGATGGTGTCTGTATCATGGGGTTGTACAGGATAATGACTAGATGTTGTCTGTATCATGGGGTCGTACAGGATAATGACTAGATGGTGTCTGTATCATGGGGTCGTACAGGATAATGACTAGATGGTGTCTGTATCATGGGGTCGTACAGGATAATGACTAGATGGTGTCTGTATCATGGGGTCGTACAGGATAATGACTAGATGTTGTCTGTATCATGGGGTCGTACAGGATAATGACTAGATGGTGTCTGTATCATGGGGTCGTACAGGATAATGACTAGATGGTGTCTGTATCATGGGGTCGTACAGGATAATGACTAGATGGTGTCTGTATCATGGGGTCGTACAGGATAATGACTAGATGGTGTCTGTATCATGGGGTCGTACAGGATAATGACTAGATGGTGTCTGTATCATGGGGTCGTACAGGATAATGACTAGATGGTGTCTGTATCATGGGGTCGTACAGGATAATGACTAGATGGTGTCTGTACCATGGGGTCGTACAGGATAATGACTAGATGGTGTCTGTATCATGGGGTCGTACAGGATAATGACTAGATGGTGTCTGTACCATGGGGTCGTACAGGATAATGACTAGATGGTGTCTGTACCATGGGGTCGTACAGGATAATGACTAGATGTTGTCTGTATCATGGGGTCGTACAGGATAATGACTAGATGGTGTCTGTATCATGGGGTTGTACAGGATAATGACTAGATGGTGTCTGTATCATGGGGTTGTACAGGATAATGACTAGATGGTGTCTGTATCATGGGGTTGTACAGGATAATGACTAGATGGTGTCTGTATCATGGGGTTGTACAGGATAATGACTAGATGGTGTCTGTACCATGGGGTCGTACAGGATAATGACTAGATGGTGTCTGTATCATGGGGTCGTACAGGATAATGACTAGATGGTGTCTGTATCATGGGGTCGTACAGGATAATGACTAGATGTTGTCTGTACCATGGGGTCGTACAGGATAATGACTAGATGGTGTCTGTACCATGGGGTCGTACAGGATAATGACTAGATGGTGTCTGTACCATGGGGTCGTACAGGATAATGACTAGATGGTGTCTGTATCATGGGGTCGTACAGGATAATGACTAGATGGTGTCTGTACCATGGGGTCGTACAGGATAATGACTAGATGGTGTCTGTACCATGGGGTCGTACAGGATAATGACTAGATGGTGTCTGTATCATGGGGTTGTACAGGATAATGACTAGATGGTGTATGTATCATGGGGTCGTACAGGATAATGACTAGATGGTGTCTGTATCATGGGGTCGTACAGGATAATGACTAGATGGTGTCTGTATCATGGGGTCGTACAGGATAATGACTAGATGGTGTCTGTATCATGGGGTCGTACAGGATAATGACTAAATGTTGTCTGTACCATGGGGTCGTACAGGATAATGACTAGATGGTGTCTGTATCATGGGGTCGTACAGGATAATGACTAGATGGTGTCTGTACCATGGGGTCGTACAGGATAATGACTAGATGGTGTCTGTATCATGGGGTTGTACAGGATAATGACTAGATGGTGTCTGTATCATGGGGTTGTACAGGATAATGACTAGATGTTGTCTGTATCATGGGGTCGTACAGGATAATGACTAGATGGTGTCTGTATCATGGGGTTGTACAGGATAATGACTAGATGGTGTCTGTATCATGGGGTCGTACAGGATAATGACTAGATGGTGTCTGTATCATGGGGTCGTACAGGATAATGACTAGATGTTGTCTGTATCATGGGGTCGTACAGGATAATGACTAGATGGTGTCTGTATCATGGGGTCGTACAGGATAATGACTAGATGGTGTCTGTATCATGGGGTCGTACAGGATAATGACTAGATGGTGTCTGTATCATGGGGTCGTACAGGATAATGACTAGATGGTGTCTGTATCATGGGGTCGTACAGGATAATGACTAGATGGTGTCTGTATCGTGGGGTCGTACAGGATAATGACTAGATGGTGTCTGTACCATGGGGTCGTACAGGATAATGACTAGATGGTGTCTGTATCATGGGGTCGTACAGGATAATGACTAGATGGTGTCTGTACCATGGGGTCGTACAGGATAATGACTAGATGGTGTCTGTACCATGGGGTCGTACAGGATAATGACTAGATGTTGTCTGTATCATGGGGTCGTACAGGATAATGACTAGATGGTGTCTGTATCATGGGGTTGTACAGGATAATGACTAGATGGTGTCTGTATCATGGGGTTGTACAGGATAATGACTAGATGGTGTCTGTATCATGGGGTTGTACAGGATAATGACTAGATGGTGTCTGTATCATGGGGTTGTACAGGATAATGACTAGATGGTGTCTGTACCATGGGGTCGTACAGGATAATGACTAGATGGTGTCTGTATCATGGGGTCGTACAGGATAATGACTAGATGGTGTCTGTACCATGGGGTCGTACAGGATAATGACTAGATGGTGTCTGTATCATGGGGTTGTACAGGATAATGACTAGATGGTGTCTGTATCATGGGGTCGTACAGGATAATGACTAGATGGTGTCTGTATCATGGGGTCGTACAGGATAATGACTAGATGGTGTCTGTATCATGGGGTCGTACAGGATAATGACTAGATGGTGTCTGTACCATGGGGTCGTACAGGATAATGACTAGATGGTGTCTGTACCATGGGGTCGTACAGGATAATGACTAGATGGTGTCTGTACCATGGGGTCGTACAGGATAATGACTAGATGGTGTCTGTATCATGGGGTTGTACAGGATAATGACTAGATGGTGTCTGTATCATGGGGTTGTACAGGATAATGACTAGATGTTGTCTGTATCATGGGGTCGTACAGGATAATGACTAGATGGTGTCTGTATCATGGGGTCGTACAGGATAATGACTAGATGGTGTCTGTACCATGGGGTTGTACAGGATAATGACTAGATGGTGTCTGTATCATGGGGTCGTACAGGATAATGACTAGATGGTGTCTGTATCATGGGGTCGTACAGGATAATGACTAGATGTTGTCTGTATCATGGGGTCGTACAGGATAATGACTAGATGGTGTCTGTATCATGGGGTCGTACAGGATAATGACTAGATGGTGTCTGTATCATGGGGTCGTACAGGATAATGACTAGATGGTGTCTGTATCATGGGGTCGTAAAGGATAATGACTAGATGGTGTCTGTATCATGGGGTCGTACAGGATAATGACTAGATGGTGTCTGTATCATGGGGTCGTACAGGATAATGACTAGATGGTGTCTGTATCATGGGGTCGTACAGGATAATGACTAGATGGTGTCTGTACCATGGGGTTGTACAGGATAATGACTAGATGGTGTCTGTATCATGGGGTCGTACAGGATAATGACTAGATGGTGTCTGTACCATGGGGTCGTACAGGATAATGACTAGATGGTGTCTGTACCATGGGGTCGTACAGGATAATGACTAGATGTTGTCTGTATCATGGGGTCGTACAGGATAATGACTAGATGGTGTCTGTATCATGGGGTTGTACAGGATAATGACTAGATGGTGTCTGTATCATGGGGTTGTACAGGATAATGACTAGATGGTGTCTGTATCATGGGGTTGTACAGGATAATGACTAGATGGTGTCTGTATCATGGGGTCGTACAGGATAATGACTAGATGGTGTCTGTACCATGGGGTCGTACAGGATAATGACTAGATGGTGTCTGTATCATGGGGTTGTACAGGATAATGACTAGATGGTGTCTGTACCATGGGGTCGTACAGGATAATGACTAGATGGTGTCTGTATCATGGGGTCGTACAGGATAATGACTAGATGGTGTCTGTACCATGGGGTCGTACAGGATAATGACTAGATGGTGTCTGTATCATGGGGTCGTACAGGATAATGACTAGATGGTGTCTGTACCATGGGGTCGTACAGGATAATGACTGGATGTTGTCAGTATCATGCACTCTTCAGTGGTGGTGGTCAGTCTGAGAGGAGGGAGGGAGGGGGCAGTGGTGGTCAGTCTGAGAGGAGGAAGGGAGGGGGCAGTGGTGGTCAGTCTGAGAGGAGGGAGGGGGCAGTGATGGTCAGTCTGAGAGGAGGGAGGGGGCAGTGGTGGTCAGTCTGAGAGGAGGGAGGGGGCAGTGGTGGTCAGTCTGAGAGGAGGGAGGGAGGGGGCAGTGGTGGTCAGTCTGAGAGGAGGGAGGAGGAGGGGGCAGTGGTGGTCAGTCTGAGAGGAGGGAGGGAGGGGGCAGTGGTGGTCAGTCTGAGAGGAGGGAGGGGGCAGTGGTGGTCAGTCTGAGAGGAGGGAGGGAGGGGGCAGTGGTGGTCAGTCTGAGAGGAGGGAGGGAGGGGGCAGTGGTGGTCAGTCTGAGGGGAGGGAGGGAGGGGGCAGTGGTGGTCAGTCTGAGGGGAGGGAGGGAGGGGGCAGTGGTGGTCAGTCTGAGGGGGGAGGGAGGGAGGGGGCAGTGGTGGTCAGTCTGAGGGGAGGGAGGGAGGGGGCAGTGGTGGTCAGTCTGAGAGGAGGGAGGGGCAGTGGTGGTCAGTCTGAGAGGAGGGAGGGAGGGGGGGCAGTGGTGGTCAGTCTGAGAGGAGGGAGGGAGGGGGCAGTGGTGGTCAGTCTGAGAGGAGGGAGGGAGGGGGCAGTGGTGGTCAGTCTGAGAGGAGGGAGGGGGCAGTGGTTGTCAGTCTGAGAGGAGGGAGGGAGGGGGCAGTGGTGGTCAGTCTGAGGGGAGGGAGGGAGGGGGCAGTGGTGGTCAGTCTGAGAGGAGGGAGGGAGGGGGCAGTGGTGGTCAGTCTGAGGGGAGGGAGGGGGCAGTGGTGGTCAGTCTGAGGGGAGGGAGGGAGGGGGCAGTGGTGGTCAGTCTGAGAGGAGGGAGGGGGCAGTGGTGGTCAGTCTGAGAGGAGGGAGGAAGGGGGCAGTGGTGGTCAGTCTGAGGGGAGGGAGGGAGGGGGCAGTGGTGGTCAGTCTGAGAGGAGGGAGGGGGCAGTGGTGGTCAGTCTGAGAGGAGGGAGGGAGGGGGCAGTGGTGGTCAGTCTGAGGGGAGGGAGGGGGCAGTGGTGGTCAGTCTGAGAGGAGGGAGGGGGCAGTGGTGGTCAGTCTGAGAGGAGGGAGGGAGGGGGCAGTGGTGGTCAGTCTGAGGGGAGGGAGGGAGGGGCAGTGGTGGTCAGTCTGAGAGGAGGGAGGGAGGGGGCAGTGGTGGTCAATCTGAGAGGAGGGAGGGAGGGGGCAGTGGTGGTCAGTCTGAGAGGAGGGAGGGAGGGGGCAGTGGTGGTCAGTCTGAGAGGAGGGAGGGAGGGGGCAGTGGTGGTCAGTCTGAGGGGAGGGAGGGAGGGGGCAGTGGTGGTCAGTCTGAGAGGAGGGAGGGGGCAGTGGTGGTCAGTCTGAGGTGAGGGAGGGGGCAGTGGTGGTCAGTCTGAGAGGAGGGAGGGGGCAGTGGTGGTCAGTCTGAGGGGAGGGAGGGAGGGGGCAGTGGTGGTCAGTCTGAGAGGAGGGAGGGGGCAGTGGTGGTCAGTCTGAGAGGAGGGAGGGGGCAGTGGTGGTCAGTCTGAGGGGAGGGAGGGAGGGGGCAGTGGTGGTCAGTCTGAGGGGAGGGAGGGAGGGGGCAGTGGTGGTCAGTCTGAGAGGAGGGAGGGAGGGGGCAGTGGTCGTCAGTCTGAGAGGAGGGAGGGAGGGGGCAGTGGTGGTCAGTCTGAGAGGAGGGAGGGAGGGGGCAGTGGTGGTCAGTCTGAGAGGAGGGAGGGAGGGGGCAGTGGTGGTCAGTCTGAGAGGAGGGAGGGAGGGGGCAGTGGTGGTCAGTCTGAGAGGAGGGAGGGAGAGAGAGAGAGAGATGTTTCCAAAATACTAACAGTTGATGCTGTGTAGCATGTATCTTCATTTTGTCATTGACTGTAACAATAACATCAACAATAGAGGACACACAGTTAGGATGTAACCATTGTGTGTGTGTGTGTGTGTGTGTGTGTGTGTGTGTGTGTGTGTGTGTGTGTGTGTGTGTGTGTGTGTGTGTGTGTGTGTGTGCGTGCGTGCGTGCGTGCGTGCGTGCGTGCGTGCGTGCGTGCGTGCGTGCGTGCGTGCGTGCGTGCGTGCGTGCGTGCGTGTGTGTGAGAGAGAGAGAGAACGACATCTATCTAACATGCTAATCGGTCCGTTAGGTCTCTCTCACACGTCCTGCTGGTAATTCCGTTACATGCTGTTTCTATAGCAACGGCCGTTCGCTCCTCTAACCTGACCCCCGATGCTCCCTCCAAGGACTGTGTGTGTGTGTGTGTGTGTGTGTGTGTGTGTGTGTGTGTGTGTGTGTGTGTGTGTGTGTGTGTGTGTGTGTGTGTGTGTGTGTGTGTGTGTGTGTGTGTGTGTGTGTGTGTGTGTTAATAATGTATCACCACGTACCCTAATCATGAACCGACACTGACAGATGCTCTATGAATGATTTATATCACTCTGCAGTTTGATTACAGTCTCACACACACACTAACTGTGTACACACACACTCCAATGTGTGTTCTAGGTAAGTACACACACACTCACACACTTACACACACACACTTACACACACACACACACACACACACACACACACACACACACACACACACACACACACACACACACACACACACACACACACACACACACACACACACACACACACACACACACACACACCCACTCCAATGTGTGTTCTAGGTAAGTACACACACACACACTCACACACACACACACACACACTCCAATGTGTGTTCTAGGTAAGTACACACACA
>NW_025744507.1:0-37500 GCF_021184085.1 Oncorhynchus gorbuscha | reverse complement strand
AATTATAGTAGTATTATAGTAGACTAACAGTAGAACATGTAGAGTAGAATTATAGTAAAATTGTAGAAGAATTACAGTAGAATATTTAGAGTAGAATGTTTGTAGAATATTTAGAATACAATTACAGTAGAACATTGAAAGTTGAATTATAGTAGAATATTTAGAGTAGCGTTATAGTAGAATATTTAGAGTAGAATTTTAGTAGAATATTTAAGGTAGAATTTTAGTAGCATTGCAGTAGAATATTTAGAGTAGAATAATAGTAGATTATTTAGAGTAGAATTTTAGTAGAATATTTAGGGTAGAATTTTAGTAGAATATTTAGAGTAGAATTATAGCAGAATTGTAGTAGAATTACTGTAGAAAATTTAGAGTAGATTTATAGTAGAATAGTTAGCGTATAAGTATAGTAAAATATGTAGAGTAGAATTATAGTAAAAAGAAATATAGTAGAATTATAGTGGACTATTTTGTATAGAAATACAGTAGTATTGTAGTAGAATTATAGTAGAACATTTAGAGTAGAATTATAGTAGAATTATAGTCAAATTGTAGTATAATTATTTATTGTAGAATTATAGTAGAATTGTAGTAGAATTAGTAGATTCATAGTAGAGTTGCATCTAGATTTAGTAAAAAGGACGAGTGTTGTGTTTCATGCTCTGCTTTGTCCTTGACTGAGGCAGGATGAAGACGTGTGACGCACAGTGTGTGTTGTATAGTCTCCTACTGGCACATCTGAATGGAGGAAGACTGTGTGTGTGTGTGTGTGTGTGTGTGTGTGTGTGTGTGTGTGTGTGTGTGTGTGTGTGTGTGTGTGTGTGTGTGTGTGTGTGTGTGTGTGTGTGTGTGTGTGTGTGTGTGTGTGTGTGTGTGTGTGTGTGTGTGTGTGTGTGTGTGTGTGTTGTGCGCGTGTGTGTGTATGGAGACTGTATGTCTGAGATTAGACCTGTTTTTCCTCAGTTATTTTTTTATCAGATGTGTCTTAATGGACGTTTATAAAAGAAATACACATTTAACATTTATACTAATGTAATATCTATTTTAACTTTATCTCTTTCCCTATAAGCCCTGTGGCACCTTAGTAAAGCTCTCTCCCTCTTCCCCTCTCTTGCTTCCTTTCCTCTCTCTCTCTCTGCCCACTCGCTATCTCTCACCTCCCCCCTCCTCATTCTCTCTCTCTTCCTCTCTCTCTGCTCACTCGCTATCTCTCACACCCCCTCCTCACTCTCTCTTTCTTCCTCTCTCTCTGCTCACTCGCTATCTCACCTCCCCACTCCTCACTCTCTCCCTCTTCCTCTCTCTCTCTCTGCTCACTCGCTATCTCTCACCTCCCCCCACCTCCTCACTCTCTCCCCCTCTGCCTCTCTCTCTCTCTGCTCACTCGCTATCTCTCACCTCCCCCCCTCACTCTCTCTTTCTTCTCTCTCTCTCTGCTCACTCGCTATCTCACCTCCCCCTCCTCACTCTCTCCCTCTTCCTCTCTCTCTCTGCTCACTCGCTATCTCTCACCTCCCCCTCCTCAATCTCTCCCTCTTCCTCTCTCTCTCTCTCTGCTCACTCGCTATCTCTCACCTCCCCCTCCTCACTGTCTCCCTCTTCCTCTCTCTCGCTCTCTGCTCACTCGCTATCTCTCACCTCCCCCCTCACTCTCTCCCTCTGCCTCTCTCTCTCTCTCTCTCTCTCTCTCTCTCTCTCTCTCTCTCTCTCTCCCACTCGCTATCTCTCACCTCCCCCCTCCTCACTCTCTCCCTCTGCCTCTCTCTCTCTCTCTGCTCACTCGCTATCTCTCACCTCCCCCCTCCTCACTCTCTCCCTCTGCCTCTCTCTCTCTCTCTCTGCCCACTCGCTATCTCTCACCTCCCCCCTCCTCACTCTCTCCCTCTGCCTCTCTCTCTCTCTCTCTGCCTCTCTCTCTCAGACATATCACTGACATTTAATAGAATTTTCCTGCTTTTATTGGGAGCCCAAAGAGAGAACGGAGGCGGTAATATTGACTTCCATAAAAACACGGCGGCTGCTGCCATCCTGGTAATTCCATTTCTTAATCTAGGCTGAGGGGAGATTTGGGGCATGTTCCTGTGATGCTGCCACTTTGGTCTCTCCACATCAAATGACTGCTGTGCAGACACACACACACACACACACACACACACACACACACACACACACACACACACACACACACACACACACACACACACACACACACACACACACACACACACACACACACACACACACACACACACACACACACACACACACACACACACACACACACCACATGTGTGCCTTCTCCCTCCCTATTGATAGTGTGGGTGTCATGAGAGGCTCTGTATTGAAGTCTATTGATGTAAGTCGCTCTGGATAAGAGCGTCTGCTAAATGACTTAAATGTAATGTAAATGTATTTAAGACATCAAGACAACAAGTCATTATGGTCTGTATCACAACAAGTCATTATGGTCTTCATGTGTTCTACATCACAACAAGTCATTATGGTCTTCATCACAACAAGTCATTATGGTCTTCATCACAACAAGTCATTATGGTCTTCATCACAACAAGTCATTATGGTCTTCATGTGTTCTACATCACAACAAGTCATTATGGTCTTCATCACAACAAGTCATTATGGTCTTCATCACAACAAGTCATTATGGTCTTCATCACAACAAGTCATTATGGTCTTCATCACAACAAGTCATTATGGTCTTCATGTGTTCTACATCACAACAAGTCATTATGGTCTTCATCACAACAAGTCATTATGGTCTTCATGTGTTCTACATCACAACAAGTCATTATGGTCTTCATGTGTTCTACATCACAACAAGTCATTATGGTCTTCATGTGTTCTACATCACAACAAGTCATTATGGTCTTCATGTGTTCTACATCACAACAAGTCATTATGGTCTTCATGTGTTCTACATCACAACAAGTCATTATGGTCTTCATGTGGTCTACATCACAACAAGTCATTATGGTCTTCATGTGTTCTACATCACAACAAGTCATTATGGTCTTCATCACAACAAGTCATTATGGTCTTCATCACAACAAGTCATTATGGTCTTCATGTGTTCTACATCACAACAAGTCATTATGGTCTTCATGTGTTCTACATCACAACATGGCTATTCTGTGTGTGATATATTCTACAGTCTGTGGGGGTCAAAGGAGGCTTGTGACGACTCATAATGAATGATTATGAAAAGGGCCTTTTAATTACCAGACACTCAGCAACAACCCCAGGACACTGACCCTTCATTAACCACACAGGGGAACGGGGACGTTTGGGACAGAACAAATACCATATCAATGTTTTTACCAGCATGGAAAGTGTTCTGGGGTGATGTTTGGTTAATTAGTTGTCCACAGTAAATGTGTTGGAAATACGTTCTCTCTGTGTTCCACGTGAGTTATTGGGCCCCTAAGTCATTCATGTTCCCTGGTATTATTCTACATGGAAATCCCTGCTGGCACTGTTAAAGGAGTCTGGCAGGACTAGAATGAATTAGAAAATCCCTGCTGGCACGTCTACCTGTTAAAGGAGTCTGGCAGGACTAGAATGAATTAGACAATCTATGCTGTCACTTCTACCTGTTAAAGGAGTCTGGCAGGACTAGAATGAATTAGACAATCTATGCTGTCACTTCTACCTGTTAAAGGAGTCTGGCAGGACTAGAATGAATTAGACAATCTATGCTGTCACTTCTACCTGTTAAAGGAGTCTGGCAGGACCAGAAAGATTTAGACAATCTATGCTGTCACTTCTACCTGTTAAAGGAGTCTGGCAGGACCAGAAAGATTTAGACAATCTATGCTGTCACTTCTACCTGTTAAAGGAGTCTGGCAGGACCAGAAAGATTTAGACAATCTATGCTGTCACTTCTACCTGTTAAAGGAGTCTGGCAGGACTAGAATGAATTAGAAAATCCCTGCTGGCACGTCTACCTGTTAAAGGAGTCTGGCAGGACTAGAATGAATTAGACAATCTATGCTGTCACTTCTACCTGTTAAAGGAGTCTGGCAGGACTAGAATGAATTAGACAATCTATGCTGTCACTTCTACCTGTTAAAGGAGTCTGGCAGGACTAGAATGAATTAGACAATCTATGCTGTCACTTCTACCTGTTAAAGGAGTCTGGCAGGACTAGAATGAATTAGACAACAATCTATGCTGTCACTTCTACCTGTTAAAGGAGTCTGGCAGGACTAGAATGAATTAGACAATCTATGCTGTCACTTCTACCTGTTAAAGGAGTCTGGCAGGACTAGAATGAATTAGACAATCTATGCTGTCACTTCTACCTGTTAAAGGAGTCTGGCAGGACTAGAATGAATTAGACAATCTATGCTGTCACTTCTACCTGTTAAAGGAGTCTGGCAGGACTAGAATGAATTAGACAATCTATGCTGTCACTTCTACCTGTTAAAGGAGTCTGGCAGGACTAGAATGAATTAGACAATCTATGCTGTCACTTCTACCTGTTAAGGAGTCTGGCAGGACTAGAATGAATTAGACAATCTATGCTGTCACTTCTACCTGTTAAAGGAGTCTGGCAGGACTAGAATGAATTAGACAATCTATGCTGTCACTTCTACCTGTTAAAGGAGTCTGGCAGGACTAGAATGAATTAGACAATCTATGCTGTCACTTCTACCTGTTAAAGGAGTCTGGCAGGACTAGAATGAATTAGACAATCTATGCTGTCACTTCTACCTGTTAAAGGAGTCTGGCAGGACTAGAATGAATTAGACAATCTATGCTGTCACTTCTACCTGTTAAAGGAGTCTGGCAGGACTAGAATGAATTAGACAATCTATGCTGTCACTTCTACCTGTTAAAGGAGTCTGGCAGGACTAGAATGAATTAGACAATCTATGCTGTCACTTCTACCTGTTAAAGGAGTCTGGCAGGACTAGAATGAATTAGACAATCTATGCTGTCACTTCTACCTGTTAAAGGAGTCTGGCAGGACTAGAATGAATTAGACAATAGACTATGCTGTCACTTCTACCTGTTAAAGGAGTCTGGCAGGACTAGAATGAATTAGACAATCTATGCTGTCACTTCTACCTGTTAAAGGAGTCTGGCAGGACTAGAATGAATTAGACAATCTATGCTGTCACTTCTACCTGTTAAAGGAGTCTGGCAGGACAGGACTGTTAAAGGAGTCTGGCAGGACTAGAATGAATTAGACAATCTATGCTGTCACTTCTACCTGTTAAAGGAGTCTGGCAGGACTAGAATGAATTAGACAATCTATGCTGTCACTTCTACCTGTTAAAGGAGTCTGGCAGGACTAGAATGAATTAGACAATCTATGCTGTCACTTCTACCTGTTAAAGGAGTCTGGCAGGACTAGAATGAATTAGACAATCTATGCTGTCACTTCTACCTGTTAAAGGAGTCTGGCAGGACTAGAATGAATTAGACAATCTATGCTGTCACTTCTACCTGTTAAAGGAGTCTGGCAGGACTAGAATGAATTAGACAATCTATGCTGTCACTTCTACCTGTTAAAGGAGTCTGGCAGGACTAGAATGAATTAGACAATCTATGCTGTCACTTCTACCTGTTAAAGGAGTCTGGCAGGACTAGAATGAATTAGACAATCTATGCTGTCACTTCTACCTGTTAAAGGAGTCTGGCAGGACTAGAATGAATTAGACAATCTATGCTGTCACTTCTACCTGTTAAAGAATGAGTCTGCTGTCACTTCTACCTGTTAAAGGACTAGGACTAGAATGAATTAGACAATCTATGCTGTCACTTCTACCTGTTAAAGGAGTCTGGCAGGACTAGAATGAATTAGACAATCTATGCTGTCACTTCTACCTGTTAAAGGAGTCTGGCAGGACTAGAATGAATTAGACAATCTATGCTGTCACTTCTACCTGTTAAAGGAGTCTGGCAGGACTAGAATGAATTAGACAATCTATGCTGTCACTTCTACCTGTTAAAGGAGTCTGGCAGGACTAGAATGAATTAGACAATCTATGCTGTCACTTCTACCTGTTAAAGGAGTCTGGCAGGACTAGAATGAATTAGACAATCTATGCTGTCACTTCTACCTGTTAAAGGAGTCTGGCAGGACTAGAATGAATTAGACAATCTATGCTGTCACTTCTACCTGTTAAAGGAGTCTGGCAGGACTAGAATGAATTAGACAATCTATGCTGTCACTTCTACCTGTTAAAGGAGTCTGGCAGGACTAGAATGAATTAGACAATCTATGCTGTCACTTCTACCTGTTAAAGGAGTCTGGCAGGACTAGAATGAATTAGACAATCTATGCTGTCACTTCTACCTGTTAAAGGAGTCTGGCAGGACTAGAATGAATTAGACAATCTATGCTGTCACTTCTACCTGTTAAAGGAGTCTGGCAGGACTAGAATGAATTAGACAATCTATGCTGTCACTTCTACCTGTTAAAGGAGTCTGGCAGGACTAGAATGAATTAGACAATCTATGCTGTCACTTCTACCTGTTAAAGGAGTCTGGCAGGACTAGAATGAATTAGACAATCTATGCTGTCACTTCTACCTGTTAAAGGAGTCTGGCAGGACTAGAATGAATTAGACAATCTATGCTGTCACTTCTACCTGTTAAAGGAGTCTGGCAGGACTAGAATGAATTAGACAATCTAATACCTGTTGAGTCTGGCAGGACTAGAATGAATTAGTCACTGTCTACCTGTTAAAGGAGTCTGGCAGGACTAGAATGAATTAGACAATCTATGCTGTCACTTCTACCTGTTAAAGGAGTCTGGCAGGACTAGAATGAATTAGACAATCTATGCTGTCACTTCTACCTGTTAAAGGAGTCTGGCAGGACTAGAATGAATTAGACAATCTATGCTGTCACTTCTACCTGTTAAAGGAGTCTGGCAGGACTAGAATGAATTAGACAATCTATGCTGTCACTTCTACCTGTTAAAGGAGTCTGGCAGGACTAGAATGAATTAGACAATCTATGCTGTCACTTCTACCTGTTAAAGGAGTCTGGCAGGACTAGAATGAATTAGACAATCTATGCTGTCACTTCTACCTGTTAAAGGAGTCTGGCAGGACTAGAATGAATTAGACAATCTATGCTGTCACTTCTACCTGTTAAAGGAGTCTGGCAGGACTAGAATGAATTAGACAATCTATGCTGTCACTTCTACCTGTTAAAGGAGTCTGGCAGGACTAGAATGAATTAGACAATCTATGCTGTCACTTCTACCTGTTAGGACTAGAATGAGTCTGTCACTTCTACCTGTTAAAGGAGTCTGGAGGACTAGAATGAATTAGACAATCTATGCTGTCACTTCTACCTGTTAAAGGAGTCTGGCAGGACTAGAATGAATTAGACAATCTATGCTGTCACTTCTACCTGTTAAAGGAGTCTGGCAGGACTAGAATGAATTAGACAATCTATGCTGTCACTTCTACCTGTTAAAGGAGTCTGGCAGGACTAGAATGAATTAGACAATCTATGCTGTCACTTCTACCTGTTAAAGGAGTCTGGCAGGACTAGAATGAATTAGACAATCTATGCTGTCACTTCTACCTGTTAAAGGAGTCTGGCAGGACTAGAATGAATTAGACAATCTATGCTGTCACTTCTACCTGTTAAAGGAGTCTGGCAGGACTAGAATGAATTAGACAATCTATGCTGTCACTTCTACCTGTTAAAGGAGTCTGGCAGGACTAGAATGAATTAGACAATCTATGCTGTCACTTCTACCTGTTAAAGGAGTCTGGCAGGACTAGAATGAATTAGACAATCTATGCTGTCACTTCTACCTGTTAAAGGAGTCTGGCAGGACTAGAATGAATTAGACAATCTATGCTGTCACTTCTACCTGTTAAAGGAGTCTGGCAGGACTAGAATGAATTAGACAATCTATGCTGTCACTTCTACCTGTTAAAGGAGTCTGGCAGGACTAGAATGAATTAGACAATCTATGCTGTCACTTCTACCTGTTAAAGGAGTCTGGCAGGACTAGAATGAATTAGACAATCTATGCTGTCACTTCTACCTGTTAAAGGAGTCTGGCAGGACTAGAATGAATTAGACAATCTATGCTGTCACTTCTACCTGTTAAAGGAGTCTGGCAGGACTAGAATGAATTAGACAATCTATGCTGTCACTTCTACCTGTTAAAGGAGTCTGGCAGGACTAGAATGAATTAGACAATCTATGCTGTCACTTCTACCTGTTAAAGGAGTCTGGCAGGACTAGAATGAATTAGACAATCTATGCTGTCACTTCTACCTGTTAAAGGAGTCTGGCAGGACTAGAATGAATTAGACAATCTATGCTGTCACTTCTACCTGTTAAAGGAGTCTGGCAGGACTAGAATGAATTAGACAATCTATGCTGTCACTTCTACCTGTTAAAGGAGTCTGGCAGGACTAGAATGAATTAGACAATCTATGCTGTCACTTCTACCTGTTAAAGGAGTCTGGCAGGACTAGAATGAATTAGACAATCTATGCTGTCACTTCTACCTGTTAAAGGAGTCTGGCAGGACTAGAATGAATTAGACAATCTATGCTGTCACTTCTACCTGTTAAAGGAGTCTGGCAGGACTAGAATGAATTAGACAATCTATGCTGTCACTTCTACCTGTTAAAGGAGTCTGGCAGGACTAGAATGAATTAGACAATCTATGCTGTCACTTCTACCTGTTAAAGGAGTCTGGCAGGACTAGAATGAATTAGACAATCTATGCTGTCACTTCTACCTGTTAAAGGAGTCTGGCAGGACTAGAATGAATTAGACAATCTATGCTGTCACTTCTACCTGTTAAAGGAGTCTGGCAGGACTAGAATGAATTAGACAATCTATGCTGTCACTTCTACCTGTTAAAGGAGTCTGGCAGGACTAGAATGAATTAGACAATCTATGCTGTCACTTCTACCTGTTAAAGGAGTCTGGCAGGACTAGAATGAATTAGACAATCTATGCTGTCACTTCTACCTGTTAAAGGAGTCTGGCAGGACTAGAATGAATTAGACAATCTATGCTGTCACTTCTACCTGTTAAAGGAGTCTGGCAGGACTAGAATGAATTAGACAATCTATGCTGTCACTTCTACCTGTTAAAGGAGTCTGGCAGGACTAGAATGAATTAGACAATCTATGCTGTCACTTCTACCTGTTAAAGGAGTCTGGCAGGACTAGAATGAATTAGACAATCTATGCTGTCACTTCTAGGACTGTTAAAGGAGTCTGGCAGGACTAGAATGAATTAGACAATCTATGCTGTCACTTCTACCTGTTAAAGGAGTCTGGCAGGACTAGAATGAATTAGACAATCTATGCTGTCACTTCTACCTGTTAAAGGAGTCTGGCAGGACTAGAATGAATTAGACAATCTATGCTGTCACTTCTACCTGTTAAAGGAGTCTGGCAGGACTAGAATGAATTAGACAATCTATGCTGTCACTTCTACCTGTTAAAGGAGTCTGGCAGGACTAGAATGAATTAGACAATCTATGCTGTCACTTCTACCTGTTAAAGGAGTCTGGCAGGACTAGAATGAATTAGACAATCTATGCTGTCACTTCTACCTGTTAAAGGAGTCTGGCAGGACTAGAATGAATTAGACAATCTATGCTGTCACTTCTACCTGTTAAAGGAGTCTGGCAGGACTAGAATGAATTAGACAATCTATGCTGTCACTTCTACCTGTTAAAGGAGTCTGGCAGGACTAGAATGAATTAGACAATCTATGCTGTCACTTCTACCTGTTAAAGGAGTCTGGCATTAGACAATCTATGCTGTCACTACCTGTTAAAATGGCAGGAATTAGACAATCTATGCTGTCACTTCTACCTGTTAAAGGAGTCTGGCAGGACTAGAATGAATTAGACAATCTATGCTGTCACTTCTACCTGTTAAAGGAGTCTGGCAGGACTAGAATGAATTAGACAATCTATGCTGTCACTTCTACCTGTTAAAGGAGTCTGGCAGGACCAGAAAGATTTAGACAATCTATGCTGTCACTTCTACCTGTTAAAGGAGTCTGGCAGGACTAGAATGAATTAGAAAATCCCTGCTGTCACTTCTACCTGTTAAAGGAGTCTGGCAGGACTAGAATGAATTAGACAATCTATGCTGTCACTTCTACCTGTTAAAGGAGTCTGGCAGGACTAGAATGAATTAGACAATCTATGCTGTCACTTCTACCTGTTAAAGGAGTCTGGCAGGACTAGAATGAATTAGACAATCTATGCTGTCACTTCTACCTGTTAAAGGAGTCTGGCAGGACTAGAATGAATTAGACAATCTATGCTGTCACTTCTACCTGTTAAAGGAGTCTGGCAGGACTAGAATGAATTAGACAATCTATGCTGTCACTTCTACCTGTTAAAGGAGTCTGGCAGGACTAGAATGAATTAGACAATCTATGCTGTCACTTCTACCTGTTAAAGGAGTCTGGCAGGACTAGAAATGATTTAGACAATCTATGCTGTCACTTCTACCTGTTAAAGGAGTCTGGCAGGACTAGAATGAATTAGAAAATCCCTGCTGGCACGTCTACCTGTTAAAGGAGTCTGGCAGGACTAGAATGAATTAGACAATCTATGCTGTCACTTCTACCTGTTAAAGGAGTCTGGCAGGACTAGAATGAATTAGACAATCTATGCTGTCACTTCTACCTGTTAAAGGAGTCTGGCAGGACTAGAATGAATTAGACAATCTATGCTGTCACTTCTACCTGTTAAAGGAGTCTGGCAGGACCAGAAAGATTTAGACAATCTATGCTGTCACTTCTACCTGTTAAAGGAGTCTGGCAGGACCAGAAAGATTTAGACAATCTATGCTGTCACTTCTACCTGTTAAAGGAGTCTGGCAGGACCAGAAAGATTTAGACAATCTATGCTGTCACTTCTACCTGTTAAAGGAGTCTGGCAGGACTAGAATGAATTAGACAATCTATGCTGTCACTTCTACCTGTTAAAGGAGTCTGGCAGGACTAGAATGAATTAGACAATCTATGCTGTCACTTCTACCTGTTAAAGGAGTCTGGCAGGACTAGAATGAATTAGACAATCTATGCTGTCACTTCTACCTGTTAAAGGAGTCTGGCAGGACTAGAATGAATTAGACAATCTATGCTGTCACTTCTACCTGTTAAAGGAGTCTGGCAGGACTAGAATGAATTAGACAATCTATGCTGTCACTTCTACCTGTTAAAGGAGTCTGGCAGGACTAGAATGAATTAGACAATCTATGCTGTCACTTCTACCTGTTAAAGGAGTCTGGCAGGACTAGAATGAATTAGACAATCTATGCTGTCACTTCTACCTGTTAAAGGAGTCTGGCAGGACTAGAATGAATTAGACAATCTATGCTGTCACTTCTACCTGTTAAAGGAGTCTGGCAGGACTAGAATGAATTAGACAATCTATGCTGTCACTTCTACCTGTTAAAGGAGTCTGGCAGGACTAGAATGAATTAGACAATCTATGCTGTCACTTCTACCTGTTAAAGGAGTCTGGCAGGACTAGAATGAATTAGACAATCTATGCTGTCACTTCTACCTGTTAAAGGAGTCTGGCAGGACTAGAATGAATTAGACAATCTATGCTGTCACTTCTACCTGTTAAAGGAGTCTGGCAGGACTAGAATGAATTAGACAATCTATGCTGTCACTTCTACCTGTTAAAGGAGTCTGGCAGGACTAGAATGAATTAGACAATCTATGCTGTCACTTCTACCTGTTAAAGGAGTCTGGCAGGACTAGAATGAATTAGACAATCTATGCTGTCACTTCTACCTGTTAAAGGAGTCTGGCAGGACTAGAATGAATTAGACAATCTATGCTGTCACTTCTACCTGTTAAAGGAGTCTGGCAGGACTAGAATGAATTAGACAATCTATGCTGTCACTTCTACCTGTTAAAGGAGTCTGGCAGGACTAGAATGAATTAGACAATCTATGCTGTCACTTCTACCTGTTAAAGGAGTCTGGCAGGACTAGAATGAATTAGATTGAATTATTATGAAGACAGCTGTCTAATTACCAGACACGCAACATCCCCCAGGACATTGGCTCCCTCTTCCCTCCTCCATTAGGGAGGAGAGGAGGAGAGGAGGAGAGGGAGGAGAGGGAGGAGAGAGGAGGGAGGAGAGGGAGGAGAGGGAGGAGAGGGAGGGAGGAGAGGGAGGGAGGGAGGAGAGGGAGGGTAGAGAGGGAGGAGAGGGAGGAGAGGGAGGGAGGAGAGAGGAGGGAGGAGAGGGAGGGAGGGAGGGAGGAGAGAGGAGGGAGGAGAGGGAGGAGAGGGAGGAGAGGGAGGAGAGGGAGGGAGGAGAGAGGAGAGAGGAGGGAGGGAGGGGAGTTAGGGAGGGAGGGAGGGAGGGAGGGAGGGAGGGAGGGAGGGAGGGGAGGGAGGGAGGGGAGGGAGAGGAGGGAGGGAGGGAGGGAGGAGAGGGAGGGAGGAGCGTTATGGAGGAGGGAGGGAGGGAGGGAGGGAGGGAGGGAGGGAGGGAGGGAGGGAGGGAGGGAGGGAGGGAGGGAGGGAGGGAGGGAGGGAGGGAGGGAGGGAGGGAGGGAGGGAGGGAGGGAGGGAGGGAATCATAAGACCTAGACACTATATAAACCTTTTAAATGTTGAATAGAATCTGAAAGACAAGGAACTTGCTAAACTGTTTCCCCTGGTCTAGTGTCATATCTCAATGCTCAACTCTCTCCATTGTTGTGTACGTTGCAGTGACAGTCAATAGACTGGAGAATCCTTTCACTAACAAAGTGTTTTGGAAAAACTTAAGTGAGAAGGAAGGTAAGGATAGTTTAATGGTGGGCTTATCTGTGTGCTATTGGATTCTTGGATAAAACAAACTTCCCTCAAGACAAGACACTATGGACAGGGGTCTCTCAAAATGTCTTCTCTGTCTCTGTCTTCTCTGTCTCTGTCTTCTCTGTCTCTGTCTTCTCTGTCTCTGTATTATCTGTCTCTGTCTTCTCTGTCTCTGTCTTCTCTGTCTCTGTCTTCTCTGTCTCTGTCTTCTCTGTCTCTGTCTCTGTCTTCTCTGTCTCTGTCTCTCTGTCTCTGTCTTCTCTGTCTCTGTATTTTCTGTCTCTGTCTTCTCTGTCTCTGTATTATCTGTCTCTGTCTTCTCTGTCTCTGTCTTCTCTGTCTCTGTCTTCTCTGTCTCTGTCTCTGTCTTCTCTGTCTCTGTCTTCTCTGTCTCTGTATTCTCTGTCTCTGTCTCTGTCTTCTCTGTCTCTGTCTTCTCTGTCTCTGTCTTCTCTGTCTCTGTCTTCTCTGTCTCTGTATTTCTGTCTCTGTCTTCTCTGTCTCTGTCTTCTCTGTCTCTGTCTTCTCTGTCATCTCTGTATAAGTCTTCTCTCTATTTTCTGTCTCCATCTTCTCTGTCTCTGTCTTCTATATATGTCTTCTCTGTGTTCCCCTTCTCTGTCTTCTCTATCTGTCTTCTCTGTCTCTGTCTTCTCTGTATTCTCTATTTGTCTTCTCTGTCTCTGTCTTCTCTATCTGTCTTTTCTGTCTCTGTCTTCTCTGTCTCTGTCTTCTCTATCTGTCTTTTATGTCTCTGTATTCTCTATTTGTCTTCTCTGTCTTCTCTATCTATCTTTTCTGTCTCTGTCTTCTCTATCTGTCTTTTATGTCTCTGTCTTCTCTATCTTATCCGGCTCCGTCTTCTCTGTATTCTGTCTCTGTCTTCTCTGTCTCTGTCTTATCTTTCTTCTCTGTCTCTGTCTTCTCTTTCTATCTTTTCTGTCTCTGTCTTCTCTATCTGTCTTTTCTGTCTCTCTTCTCTCTGTCTTCCCTGTCTCTGTCTTCTCTATCTTCCCTGGCTCCGTCTTCTCTGTATTCTGTCTCTGTCTTCTCTGTCTCTGTCTTATCTTTCTTCTCTGTCTCTGTCTTCTCTATCTATCTTTTCTGTCTCTGTCTTCTCTATCTGTCTTTTCTGTCTCTGTCTTCTCTATCTTCTTTTATGTCTCTGTCTTCTCTGTCTTCCCTCCGGTTCTCTGTATTCTGTCTCTGTCTTATCTTTCTTCTCTGTCTCGGTCTTCCCTGGTTCTCTCCTCTCTGTCTTCCCTAGTTCTCTCCTCTCTGTCTTCCCTGGTTCTCTCCTCTCTGTCTTCCCTGGTTCTCTCCTCTCTGTCATCCCTGGTTCTCTCCTCTCTGTCTTCCCTGGTTCTCTCCTCTCTGTCTTCCCTGGTTCTCTCTTCTCTGTCTTCCCTGGTTCTCTCCTCTCTATCTTCCCTGGTTCTCTCCTCTCTGTCGTCCCTCGTTCTCTCCTCTCTGGTTCTCCTCCTTCCTCAATCTAAACCTGAAATATATCTTTGTATAGACAGATCTGAAACATTGACAATATGCACGCACACACACACACAAACAATAAAGGTTTCTAGAAGTGTATCATGTAACAGGAAGTGTGTCACATGTCACATCAGGACAGAGTGTGTTCAGAGCCCTCTGTGTCATGGTTGTCATTGTCAAGAGAACTCTAATGGTTGTCATGGTGATGCAGTGATGCCTTCTTAAGATCCATCCAGGGAATCTCTGAGAAGGACTACAGCTGTGATTGGTTGGGATGTGATTGCAAGAGAATCTCTGAGAAGGACTACAGCTGTGATTGGTTGGGATGTGATTGCAAGAGAATCTCTGAGAAGGACTACAGCTGTGATTGGTTTGGATGTGATTGAAAGAGAATCTCTGAGAAGGACTAAAGCTGTGATTGGTTGGGATGTGATTGCAAGAGAATCTCTGAGAAGGACTACAGCTGTGATTGGTTGGGATGTGATTGAAAGATAATCTCTGAGAAGGACTACAGATGTGATTGGTTGGGATGTGATTGAAAGAGAATCTCTGAGAAGGACTACAGCTGTGATTGGTTGGGATGTGATTGAAAGAGAATCTCTGAGAAGGACTACAGCTGTGATTGGTTGGGATGTGATTGAAAGAGAATCTCTGAGAAGGACTACAGCTGTGATTGGTTGGGATGTGATTGAAAGAGAATCTCTGAGAAGGACTACAGCTGTGATTGGTTGGGATGTGATTGAAAGAGAATCTCTGAGAAGGACTACAGCTGTGATTGGTTGGGATGTGATTGAAAGACAGAGAGAAAGACATTTGAGTTATGTGTCATTGTGATGTCGTTAGAACATGATTCATGTCACTGTGATGTCGTTAGAACGTGATTCATGTCACTGTGATGTCGTTAGAACGTGATTCATGTCACTGTGATGTCGTTAGAACGTGATTCATGTCACTGTGATGTCGTTAGAATGTGATTCATGTCACTGTGATGTCGTTAGAACGTGATTCATGTCACTGTGATGTCGTTAGAACGTGATTCATGTCACTGTGATGTCGTTAGAACGTGATTCATGAGATGAGAGAGAGAGAGAGAGAGAGAGAGAGAGAGAGAGAGAGAGAGAGAGAGAGAGAGAGAGAGAGAGAGAGAGAGAGAGGGACAGGCAGACAGACAGACAGACAGACAGACAGACAGACAGACAGACAGACAGACAGACAGACAGACAGACAGACAGACAGACAGACAGACAGACAGACAGACAGACAGACAGACAGACAGACAGACAGACAGACAGACAGACAGACAGACAGGGGGAAGGAGGATAAGAGACACAGAGAGAGAGAGACAGAGATACAGAGAGACAGAGACACAGGGAGGAGACACAGAGAGACAGAGAGACAGAGACACAGAGAGAGAGAGAGAGAGAGAGAGAGAGAGAGAGAGAGAGAGAGAGAGAGAGAGAGAGAGAGAGAGAGAGAGAGAGAGAGAGAGAGAGAGAGAGAGAGAGAGAGAGAGAGAGAGAGAGAGAGAGACAGAGAGATACAGAGGAGACACAGAGAGACAGAGAGAGAGACAGAGACACAGAGAGAGACACAGAGACAGAGAGACAGAGACACAGAGAGAGAGACAGAGACACAGAGAGAGAGACAGAGACACAGAGAGAGAGACAGAGACACAGAGAGAGAGACAGAGACACAGAGAGAGAGACAAAGGCAACTCAGAAGATTCCTTGATGGTAAAGAAGGAAGAAGCTGCCTTTGGGAAGATGGCAGCCTGACTTTTAAAACCTGACACACACACGAACGCAGATACACACAGAGACACAGAGACATTCACACACACAGACATTCACACACAGACATTTACACACACACACATAGACATTCACACACACACAGAGACATTCACACACACAGACATTTACACACACAAAGACATTTACACACACACAGACATTTACACACACACACACACAGACATTTACACACACACACACACAGACATTTACACACACAGAGACATTCACACACACAGACATTTACACACACAAAGACATTTACACACACACACACACAGACATTTACACACACACACATGCAGACAAGACTTGTCCTTCTCAAGGAGAAACACTCACCAACCATCTCTCCAACACCTGTCTCAGACAACACACACACACACACACACACGCACGCTTACCTGGCTGGTACAGTACTCAGTAGCATTAACTTGGCTGGTACAGTACTCAGTAGCATTACCTTGGCTGGTACAGTACTCAGTAGCATTACCTTGGCTGGTACAGTACTCAGTAGCATTACCTTGGCTGGTACAGTACTCAGTAGCATTAACTTGGCTGGTACAGTACTCAGTAGCATTAACTTGGCTGGTACAGTACTCAGTACTCAGTAGCATTAACTTGGCTGGTACAGTACTCAGTAGCATTACCTTGGCTGGTACAGTACTCAGTAGCATTAACTTGGCTGGTACAGTACTCAGTAGCATTAACTTGGCTGGTACAGTACTCAGTAGCATTAACTTGGCTGGTACAGTACTCAGTAGCATTAACTTGGCTGGTACAGTACTCAGTACTCAGTAGCATTACCTTGGCTGGTACAGTACTCAGTACTCAGTAGCATTACCTTGGCTGGTACAGTACTCAGTACTCAGTAGCATTAACTTGGCTGGTACAGTACTCAGTAGCATTAACTTGGCTGGTACAGTACTCAGTAGCATTAACTTGGCTGGTACAGTACTCAGTAGCATTAACTTGGCTGGTACAGTACTCAGTAGCATTAACTTGGCTGGTACAGTACTCAGTAGCATTAACTTGGCTGGTACAGTACTCAGTAGCATTAACTTGGCTGGTACAGTACTCAGTAGCATCAGTAACATTGGCAGTGCTGTCTGTGCTCTAATAGATTCTAATGCTTTAGTGTGGCCTGCTGGAAAGGCTTTAGATACTGTGTGTGTGTGTGTGTGTGTGTGTGTGTGTGTGTGTGTGTGTGTGTGTGTGTGTGTGTGTGTGTGTGTGTGTGTGTGTGTGTGTGTGTGTGTGTGTGTGTGTGTGTGTGTGTGTGTGTGTGTGTGTGTGTGTGTGTGTGTGTGTGTGTGTGTTTAATAGCTGTGAATAGCTCAGGGAAATTAAAGGATTATATGAGGAGAAGAGACTCATTCAGCCACGATCCGCACACACACACACAAACACACACACACACACACCACACACACACACAAACACACACACACACACACACACACACACACACACACACACACACACACACACACACACACACACACACACACACACACACACACACACACACACACACACAGAGAGAGAGAGAGACATAGAAACAGAAACAAATACACACACACACTGGTTAAGTCATAGTGGTTGTATAGTCTGGCACTCAGTAAGAGAGATGAACTGACACAGTCAACAGACAGTCAACAGACAGTCAGTGTTGAGAGATGAACTGACAGTCAACAGACAGTCAGTGTTGAGAGATGAACTGACAGTCAACAGACAGTCAGTGTTGAGAGATGAACTGACACAGTCAACAGACAGTCAGTGTTGAGAGATGAACTGACATAGTCAACAGCCAGTCAGTGTTGAGAGATGAACTGACAGTCAACAGACAGTCAGTGTTGAGAGATGAACTGACAGTCAACAGACAGTCAGTGTTGAGATGAACTAACAGTCAACAGACAGTCAGTGTTGAGAGATGAACTGACAGTCAACAGACAGTCAACAGACAGTCAGTGTTGAGAGATGAACTGACACAGTTAACAGACAGTCAGTGTTGAGAAATGAACTGACACAGTCAACAGACAGTCAGTGTTGAGAGATGAACTGACAGTCAACAGACAGTCAGTGTTGAGAGATGAACTGACACAGTCAACCGACAGTCAGTGTTGAGAGATGAACTGACACAGTCAACAGACAGTCAGTGTTGAGAGATGAACTGACAGTCAACAGACAGTCAACAGACAGTCAGTGTTGAGATGAACTGACACGGTCAACAGACAGTCAGTGTTGAGAGATGAACTGACACAGTCAACAGACAGTCAGTGTTGAGATGAACTGACACAGTCAACAGACAGTCAGTGTTGAGAGATGAACTGACAGTCAACAGACAGTCAACAGACAGTCAGTGTTGAGATGAACTAACAGTCAACAGACAGTCAGTGTTGAGAGATGAACTGACACAGTCAACAGACAGTCAGTGTTGAGAGATGAACTGACACAGTCAACAGACAGTCAGTGTTGAGAGATGAACTGACAGTCAACAGACAGTCAGTGTTGAGAGATGAACTGACAGTCAACAGACAGTCAGTGTTGAGAGATGAACTAACAGTCAACAGACAGTCAGTGTTGAGAGATGACCTGACAGTCAACAGACAGTCAACAGACAGTCAGTGTTGAGAGATGGACTAATACAGTCAACAGACAGTCAGTATTCAGAGATGAACTGACACAGTCAACAGACAGTCAGTATTGAGAGATGAACTGACAGTCAACAGACAGTCAACAGACAGTCAACAGACAGTCAGTGTTGAGAGATGAACTGACTCAGTCAACAGACAGTCAACAGACAGTCAACAGACAGTCAATGTTGAGAGATGAACTAACAGTCAACAGACAGTCAGTGTTTAGAGATGAACTAACAGTCAACAGACAGTCAGTGTTGAGAGATGAACTGACAGTCAACAGACAGTCAACAGGCAGTCAGTGTCGAGAGATGAACTGACAGTCAACAGACAGTCAGTGTTGAGAGATGCACTGACCCAGTCAACAGACAGTCAGTGTTGAGAGATGAACTAACACAGTCAACAGACAGTCAACAGACAGTCAGTGTTGAGAGATGAACTGACTCAGTCAACAGACAGTCAGTGTTGAGAGATGAACTGACTCAGTCAACAGACAGTCAGTGTTGAGAGATGAACTGACCCAGTCAACAGACAGTCAGTGTTGAGAGATGAACTGACCCAGTCAACAGACAGTCAGTGTTGAGAGATGAACTGACAGTCAACAGACAGTCAGTGTTGAGAGATGAACTGAGAGATGAAAACAGCCAGTAGATACAGAACTCATCAGATACAGAACTGAAGACACCAAACCGCTGCATGAATCGTTTGCATGTCTGTCCACAGCTGTGAAACGGAGGCCTAACGTCCTTTCATTCAGATGACCCCCATCTGAGATGAAACGGAGGCCTAACTTCCTTTCATTCAGATGACCCCCTTCTGAGATGAAACGGAGGCCTAACTTCCTTTCATTCAGATGACCCCCTTCTGAGATGAAACGGAGGCCTAACTTCCTTTCATTCAGATGACCCCCTTCTGAGATGAAACGGAGGCCTGGCGTCCTTTCATTCAGATGACCCCCTTCTGAGATGAAACGGAGGCCTGACGTCCTTTCATTCAGATGACCCCCTTCTAGATGAAACGGAGGCCTAACCCCCTTCTAGATGAAACGGAGGCCTAACCCCCTTCTGAGATGAAACGGAGGCCTAACGTCCTTTCATTCAGATGACCCCCTTCTAGATGAAACGGAGGCCTAACCCCCTTCTGAGATGAAACGGAGGCCAAACCCCTTCTGAGATTAAACAGAGCCCTAACCCCTTCTGAGATGAAACGGAGGCCTAACCCCTTCTGAGATTAAACAGAGCCCTAACCCCTTCTGAGATGAAACGGAGGCCTAACCCCTTCTGAGATTAAACAGAGCCCTAACCCCCTTCTGAGATGAAACGGAGGCCTAACCCCCTTCTGAGATTAAACAGAGCCCTAACCCCCTTCTGAGATGAAACGGAGGCCTAACCCCCTTCTGAGATTAAACAGAGCCCTAACCCCTTCTGAGATGAAACGGAGGCCTAACCCCTTCTGAGATTAAACAGAGCCCTAACCCCTTCTGAGATGAAACGGAGGCCTAACCCCCTTCTGAGATGAAACGGAGGCCTAACCCCTTCTGTGATTAAACGGAGGCCTAACCCTCTTCTGAGAGAAAACGAGAGAAGCTCCTCAGAGGATTGTCCCAGAGAGCACGGGAACACAGGGTCTTTCATGTCAAACAGTGTCCCAGATGACACCTTATTCACTATACTTTAGAGGGAACGGGAAGCCATTCAGGACACAATCTCCTTCCAAGCTTTCCAGGAAAGAGGACAGAAGGACAGGTGGAAGAACAAATGAACACACAATGGACACTTCTACTCCTAGAGTCAGTCAGTCATCTAGCCAGGCTGTATGATCCATTATGACATCACAGAGAATCAACGACCTGTTTGTGACATCATAGCTCTAGAACTAGCCCAGTAGAATATCAACAGTCAATGAGTGATTGTGACGTCATAGCTCTAGAACTAACCCAGTAGAATGTCAACAGTCAATGAGTGATTGTGACATCGTGACTCTGAGGAACTTCAGCCGTATGATGTGATAGTGAGGTCACGGGTGGACATCTGGAACGAAACCGTAGACCAGAGGCTGTGTGTGGTGGTGCGATCATCCACATCCACAAATAGAGACAGTAAAATACTCTTCTGTTCTGTTGTGTTCACACACTCCTGTCATGTACAGAACAGTATCCTTCTGTTCTGTTGTGTTCACTCCTGTCGTCTAGACAACCGTACCCTTATTTGGATGTGTTAAGGCTTTTGGGAAACAGATCTAATGACGACTAAACTATAAAGAGAGTGATCAGAGAGGAGGGATAAGATGACGTGATGAAAGAGAACGGAACGAGAAGGAGAGTGAGCCAAGGTCTAGAGATCCGGCTGCTGGATATTATTCTACAATCACAGAAAGATGGTCTATCTCTCCACTGATTATCACCTTAGTGAGGTTCGGATGTTCAGGAGGAAACGGAGCTCCCTCATCAATCAATCACACACACCCACCCACCTCTGGACAGAGGCTGCTGCTGAGTGTCTTTCTCTCTATCCATCCACCACTTCAACTAACCCTCCACCTCTCTCTCATCCATCCATCCATCCATCCATCCACCACTTCACCAAACCCTCCACCTCTCTATCCATCCATCCACCACTTCACCTAACCCTCCACCGCTCTCTCATCGATCCACCACTTCACCTAACCCTCCACCTCTCTCTCATCCATCCACCACTTCACCTAACCCTCCACCTCTCTCTCATCCATCCAGCACTTCACCTAACCCTCCACCTCTCTCTCAATCCATCCACCACTTCACCTAACCATCCACCTCTCTCTCACTTGACATGTGAGTAATTTAGCAGACACTGTTACCCAGAGGGACTTGTAGTAGAGGGACTTGTTCTGGTCCCCGTGGGAATCAAACCAACAACCCTGGTGTTGCTCCCTGCTCTACCAACTGAGCCCCACGGACATCTTTCTCCGTCTTTCTCTCCCTCCTTCTTGGTCTCCTTCGATCTCCCTCCCTCTTTCTCCCTCCCTCCCTCCCTCTTTCTCTCTCTCCCGCGATCTCACTCCCTCTGTCTCCCTCTGTCTCTCTCCATCTCTTTCTCCCTCTGTCTCCCTCTGTCTCTCTCCACCTCTTTCTCTCTCTGTCTCCCTCTGTCTCTCTCCACCTCTTTCTCTCTATATATATATATCTCCATCCCTATTTTTGTCCATCTGACAGGGGACATTTAGGATGTACAGGCTGGCTCTCTATTGCAAAATAACATAATTCACAGAGGGGACCCTCCCTTCTCTCTCCCTCTGTATGTCTGTCTCTCTATCACGATCTGTCTCTCCTCCTCCCAGCTCCAGGGAGTGAAGTACAGGCAGCTGGCATACAAAGTAGCTGACTCAATGTACACACACCACTACAAGAGAGAGAGAGAGAGAGAGAGAGAGAGAGAGAGAGAGAGAGAGAGAGAGAGAGAGAGAGAGAGAGAGAGAGAGAGAGAGAGAGAGAGAGAGAGAGAGAGAGAGAGAGAGAGAGAGAGACAGAGAGAGGTGGGAAGGAGGGTGAGAGAGAGACAGAGCCAGAGAGAGAAGAGAAAGAGAGAGAGAGAGACAGAGACAGAGCCAGAGAGAGAAGAGAGAGAGAAAGAGAAAGAGAAAGAGAAAGAGAGAGAGGTGGGAAGGGGGAAGGAGGATAAGAGACAGAGAGAGACAGAAAGAGACACAGAGAGATAGATACAGATATAGATACAGGGGGAGAGAGAGAGAGACACAGAAAGACCCTAACCCTAACTTTGATGCTAGGGCACCACGGCCCTCTGCTAGGGCACCAAGGCCCTCTGCTAGGGCACCATGGCCTTCTGCTAGGGCACCAAGGCCCTCTGCTAGGGCACCAAGGCCCTCTGCTAGGGCACCACGGCCCTCTGCTAGGGCACCAAGGCCCTCTGCTAGGGCACCACGGCCCTCTGCTAGAGGGACAACCAAGGCCCTCTGCTCAAAGTGAAGGGCACCACGGCCCTCTGCTGAAGGGCACCACGGCCCTCTGCTAGTGAAGGTGCACCAAGGCCTTCTGCTAGGGCAGCCTAGGCCTTCTGCTAGTGGCACCACGGCCCTGTCATGCAAAGTGAAGGGCACCACGGTTACAGCCTCTGCTGAAGGGCACCAAGGCCTTCTGCTAGGGCACCAAGGCCATTAGACAATTCCATTGATTTGAAAACTGAAAAACACTATCTCTTCTGTATGTCAATGTACATAAATAATTATACTACATATACTACAAGTGAAGGTGATAGCCTATTGGTTGCAGCCTGTCATGTCATAGTGAAGGTGATAGCCTATTGGTTGCAGCCTGTCATGTCAAAGTGAAGGTGATAGCCTATTGGTTACAGCCTGTCATGTCAAAGTGAAGGTGATAGCCTATTGGTTACAGCCTGTCATGTCAAAGTGAAGGTGATAGCCTATTGGCTACAGCCTGTCATGTCAAAGTGAAGGTGATAGCCTATTGGCTACAGCCTGTCATGTCAAAGTGAAGGTGATAGCCTATTGGCTACAGCCTGTCATGTCAAAGTGAAGGTGATAGCCTATTGGCTACAGCCTGTCATGTCAAAGTGAAGGTGATAGCCTATTGGCTACAGCCTGTCATGTCAAAGTGAAGGTGATAGCCTATTGGCTACAGCCTGTCATGTCAAAGTGAAGGTGATAGCCTATTGGCTACAGCCTGTCATGTCAAAGTGAAGGTGATAGCCTATTGGCTACAGCCTGTCATGTCAAAGTGAAGGTGATAGCCTATTGGCTACAGCCTGTCATGTCAAAGTGAAGGTGATAGCCTATTGGCTACAGCCTGTCATGTCATAGTGAAGGTGATAGCCTATTGGCTACAGCCTGTCATGTCAAAGTGAAGGTGATAGCCTATTGGCTACAGCCTGTCATGTCATAGTGAAGGTGATAGCCTATTGGCTACAGCCTGTCATGTCAAAGTGAAGGTGATAGCCTATTGGCTACAGCCTGTCATGTCAAAGTGAAGGTGATAGCCTATTGGCTACAGCCTGTCATGTCCAGAAGGTGATGATGACATGAGGACATGAGGCGCCTGACAACGTAGCCTAACTTTAATCAGACTTTTAATTACATGAAGTACCAGTCAACAGTTTGGGACACACCTACTTATTTAAGAGGTTTTTCTACATTGTAGAATAATAGTGAAGACATCAACACTATGAAATAACACATATGGAGTCATGTAGTAACCAACAAAAAGTATTAATGTCACAATCGTGGTAAGTAGCGGACCAAAATGCAGCGTGGTATGTGTTCATGATGATTTATTAATTAAAGAAAGCACTGAATACAAAACTATACAAAACAATAAACGAATAACGACCGTGAAGCTACAATGAGAACTGTGCTGAACACAAGCAACTGACATAGACAATCACCCACAAACACACAGTGAAACCCAGGCTACCTAAGTATGACTCTCAATCAGAGACAACTAATGACACCTGCCAAAGGGAAACATAGACTGCCCACCCCAACTCACGCCCTGACCATACTAAATACAGACCAAACAAATGGAAACATAGACTGCCCACCCCAACTCACGCCCTGACCATACTAAATACAGACCAAACAAATGGAAACATAGACTGCCCACCCCAACTCACGCCCTGACCATACTAAATACAGACCAAACAAATGAAAACATAGACTGCCCACCCCAACTCACGCCCTGACCATACTACAGACCAAAAATGAAAACATAGACTGCCCACCAAACTGACCATACTAAATACAGACCAAACAAAAAACATAGACTGCCCACCCCAACTCACGCCCTGACCATACTAAATACAGACCAAACAAATGAAAACATAGACTGCCCACCCCAACTCACGCCCTGACCATACTAAATACAGACCAAACAAATGAAAACATAGACTGCCCACACCAACTCACGCCCTGACCATACTAAATACAAAAGGTCAGAACTTGACAATTAAATAGGTCAAAATATACTTGAGATTCTTCAAAGTAGCCACCCTTTGCATTGATGACAGCTTTGCACACTCTTGGCATTCTCTCAACCAGCGTCACCTGGAATGCTTTTTCAACTGTATTGAATTAGTTCCTACATATGCTGAGCACTTTTTGGCTGCTTTTCCTTCACTTTGCGGTCCTTCACTCTTGCATATGGCCTTGGTTCCCTAGCAGATGGCCTTGGTGCGCTAGCAGAGGGCCTTGGTGCTCCTAGCAGAGGGCATTGGTGCCCTTGGATCTTGATGCCCTAGCAGAGGGCCTTGGTGCCCAAGCAGAGGGCCTTGGTGCCCTGTCAGAGGGCCTTGGTTCCCTGTCAGAGGGCATTGGTGCCCTAGCAGAGGGCCTTGGTGCCCTAGTACCAAAGTTAGGGTCTTTCTGTGTCTCTCTCCCGCTCTGTATCTATATCTGTGTCTCTTTCTCTGTCTCTCTGTCTCTCCCTCTCTGTTTCTCTCTGTGCCCTAGCAGAGGGCCTTAGTTCCCTGTCAGAGGGCCTTGGTGCCCTGGCAGGTGGGGCACCTCTTGAAAGCCAAATGGCTTCTACCCCCAAGCCATAGGACTGCTAAATAGTTAGTTAAATAGGTAACCAATAGCAACCAGGACAATCTGCACTGACCCTTTTGCACTAACTTTTTCCTCATCACATACACTGCTGCTACTGTCTATCATCTATCCTGTTGCCCTAGTTACCCCATTACCTCGTATCCCGGCACATCACATAGATTGCTGCTGTCTATCATCTATCCTGTTGATTCATCATAGACTGCTGCTACTGTCTATTATCTATCCTGTTGACTCATCACATAGACTGCTGCTACTGTCTATTATCTATCCTGTTGCCTAGTTGCCCCATTACCTCGTATCCCGGCACATCACATAGACTGCTGCTACTGTCTATCATCTATCCTGTTGCCTAGTTACCCCATTACCTCGTATCCCGGCACATCACATAGATTGCTGCTACTGTCTATCATCTATCCTGTTGCCTAGTTACCCCATTACCTCGTATCCCGGCACATCACATACACTGCTGCTACTGTCTATCATCTATCCTGTTGCCTCATCACATAGACTGCTGCTACTGTCTATCATCTATCCTGTTGCCTAGTTACCCCATTACCTCGTATCCCGGCACATCACATAGACTGCTGCTACTGTCTATTATCTATCCTGTTGACTCTTTATTTCACATAGACTGCTGCTACCTCGTTCTATCCTAGTTGACTAGTTACTTTATGTTTTTCTACCTATATCAATAAGCATACTGTTACCCCATGACCTCGTACACCTGGCACTTCACATAGTTACTGACTGTGTATTTATTCCTTGTGTTGTTATGTTTTTGTTAGGGAACCTGGGCCAATCAGCCGTCAATAAGCATCCCACTGTTAGTCTACACCTGTTAGTCTACACCTGTTAGTCTACACCTGTTAGTCTACATCTGTTAGTCTACACCTGTTAGTCTACATCTGTTAGTCTACACCTGTTAGTCTACACCTGTTAGTCTACACCTGTTAGTCTACACCTGTTAGTCTACACCTGTTAGTCTACACCTGTTAGTCTACATCTGTTAGTCTACACCTGTTAGTCTACACCTGTTAGTCTACACCTGTTAGTCTACACCTGTTAGTCTACACCTGTTAGTCTACACCTGTTAGTCTACATCTGTTAGTCTACACCTGTTAGTCTACACCGATTAGTTACACCTGTTAGCATGTGACAAATCTACACCTGTTATCTGATTTGGAATCTTATGGATGGAGGATGGGCCTGAGTAGGCTTGGGGTTGGCAGAATGTTGGGGATGGAGGATGGGCCTGAGGTAGGCTTGGGGTTGGCAGAATGTTGGGGATGGAGGATGGGCCTGAGGTAGGCTTGGGGTTGGCAGAATGTTGGGGATGGAGGATGGGCCTGAGGTAGGCTTGGGGTTGGCAGAATGTTGGGGATGGAGGATGGGCCTGAGGTAGGCTTGGGGTTGGCAGAATGTTGGGGATGGAGGATGGGCCTGACGTAGGCTTGGGGTTGGCAGAATGTTGGGGATGGAGGATGGGCCTGAGGTAGGCTTGGGGTTGGCAGAATGTTGGGGATGGAGGATGGGCCTGGGTAGGCTTGGGGTTGGCAGAATGTTGGGGATGGAGGATGGGCCTGAGGTAGGCTTGGGGTTGGCAGAATGTTGGGGATGGAGGATGGGCCTGAGGTAGGCTTGGGGTTGGCAGAATGTTGGGGATGGAGGATGGGCCTGAGGTAGGCTTGGGGTTGGCAGAATGTTGGGGATGGAGGATGGGCCTGACGTAGGCTTGGGGTTGGCAGAATGTTGGGGATGGAGGATGGGCCTGAGGTAGGCTTGGGGTTGGCAGAATGTTGGGGATGGAGGATGGGCCTGACATAGGCTTGGGGTTGGCAGAATGTTGGGGATGGAGGATGGGCCTGACGTAGGCTTGGGGTTGGCAGAATGTTGGGGATGGAGGATGGGCCTGACGTAGGCTTGGGGTTGGCAGAATGTTGGGGATGGAGGATGGGCCTGAGGTAGGCTTGGGGTTGGCAGAATGTTGGGGATGGAGGATGGGCCTGACGTAGGCTTGGGGTTGGCAGAATGTTGGGGATGGAGGATGGGCCTGAGGTAGGCTTGGGGTTGGCAGAATGTTGGGGATGGAGGATGGGCCTGACATAGGCTTGGGGTTGGCAGAATGTTGGGGATGGAGGATGGGCCTGAGTGTAGGCTTGGGGTTGGCAGAATGTTGGGGATGGAGGAAGGGCCTGACATAGGCTTGGGGTTGGCAGAATGTTGGGGATGGAGGATGGGCCTGGAGGTAGGCTTGGGGTTGGCAGAATGTTGGGGATGGAGGATGGGCCTGAGGTAGGCTTGGGGTTGGCAGAATGTTGGGGATGGAGGATGGGCCTGAGGTAGGCTTGGGGTTGGCAGAATGTTGGGGATGGAGGATGGCCTGAGGTAGGCTTGGGGTTGGCAGAATGTTGGGGATGGAGGATGGGCCTGAGGTAGGCTTGGGGTTGGCAGAATGTTGGGGATGGAGGATGGGCCTGAGGTAGGCTTGGGGTTGGCAGAATGTTGGGGATGGAGGATGGGCCTGACGTAGGCTTGGGGTTGGCAGAATGTTGGGATGGAGGATGGGCCTGACGTAGGCTTGGGGTTGGCAGAATGTTGGGGATGGAGGATGGGCCTGAGGTAGGCTTGGGGTTGGCAGAATGTTGGGGATGGAGGATGGGCCTGAGGTAGGCTTGGGGTTGGCAGAATGTTGGGGATGGAGGATGGGCCTGACGTAGGCTTGGGGTTGGCAGAATGTTGGGGATGGAGGATGGGCCTGAGGTAGGCTTGGGGTTGGCAGAATGTTGGGGATGGAGGATGGGCCTGAGGTAGGCTTGGGGTTGGCAGAATGTTGGGGATGGAGGATGGGCCTGAGGTAGGCTTGGGGTTGGCAGAATGTTGGGGATGGAGGATGGGCCTGACGTAGGCTTGGGGTTGGCAGAATGTTGGGGATGGAGGATGGGCCTGAGGTAGGCTTGGGGTTGGCAGAATGTTGGGGATGGAGGATGGGCCTGACGTAGGCTTGGGGTTGGCAGAATGTTGGGGATGGAGGATGGGCCTGACGTAGGCTTGGGGTTGGCAGAATGTTGGGGATGGAGGATGGGCCTGAGGGTGGAGGTTTCAATCACAGTGCTAGGTACTAGGTTTCAATCCCAGTGCTAGGTACTAGGTTTCAATCCCAGTGCTAGGTTTTAATCCCAGTGCTAGGTACTAGGTTTCAATCCCAGTGCTAGGTACTAGGTTTCAATCCCAGTGCTAGGGGCGGCAGGGTAGCCTAGTGGTTAGAGCATTGGACTAGTAACCGAAAGGTTGCAAGTTCAAATCCCCGAGCTGACAAGGTACAAAATCTGTCGTTCTGCCCCTGAACAGGCAGTTAACCCACTGTTCCTAGGCCGTCAATGAATATAAGAATTTGTTCTTAACTGACTTGCCTGGTTAAAGCTTAAAATAAATAAAAGGTATGAGGTTTCAATCCCAGTGCTAGGTACTAGGTTTCAATCCCAGTGCTAGGTACTAGGTTTCAATCCCAGTGCTAGGTACTAGGTTTCAATCCCAGTGCTAGGTACTAGGTTTCAGTCCCAGTGCTAGGTACTAGGTTTCAAGCCCGGTACTAGGTTTCAATCCCAGTACTAGGTTTTATTCCCAGTGCTAGGTTTCAATCCCAGTGCTAGGTACGAGGTTTCAATCCCGGTACTAGGTTTCAATCCCAGTGCTAGGTACTAGGTTTCAATCCCAGTACTAGGTTTCAATCCCAGTGCTAGGTACTAGGTTTCAATCCCAGTGCTAGGTACTAGGTTTCAATCCCAGGTACTAGGTTTCAATCCCAAGGTTTCCCAGTGCTAGGTACTAGGTTTCAATCCCAGTGCTAGGTACTAGGTTTCAATCCCAGTGCTAGGTACGAGGTTTCAATCCCAGTGCTAGGTACTAGGTTTCAATCCCAGTGCTAGGTACTGGGTTTCAATCCCAGTGCTAGGTAAGAGGTTTCAATCCCAGTGCTAGGTACTAGGTTTCAATCCCAGTGCTAGGTACGAGGTTTCAATCCCAGTACTAGGTTTCAATCCCAGTGCTAGGTACTAGGTTTCAATCCCAGTGCTAGGTACGAGGTTTCAATCCAGTGCTAGGTACTAGGTTTCAATCCCAGTGCTAGGTACGAGGTTTCAATCCCAGTGCTAGGTACTAGGTTTCAATCCCAGTGCTAGGTACTAGGTTTCAATCCCAGTACTAGGTTTTTGTTTTTTAAAAGTCTTTCTCAAACCTTAACCAATCAGAATGAATGGTTTTAGTCTTTCTCAAACCTTAACCAATCAGAAAGAATGCCCGAAACGTAACTGTCAAAAATCTATATATATTCCCTACGGACAAAAGTTGGATTCTGAAGTCAATTTCGAAATGTTTATTTTAGTTAAGAACAAATTCTTATTTTCAATGACGGCCTAGGAACAGCGGGTTAACTGCCTTGTTCAGGGGCAGAACGATAGATGTGTACCTTGTCAGCTCGGGGATTGGAACTTGCAACCTTTCGGTTACCAGCCAAACACTCTAACCACTAGGCTACCCCGCCACCACAAAATGTTTGAGGCTACTCGACACCCTCTCTGTTCAGCATTGCAGAGCGATAGAAAGACATCTTGTTGCTGCTCTACACCCTCTCTGTTCAGCATTGCAGAGAGATAGAAAGACCTCTTGTTGCTACTCTACACCCTCTCTGTTCAGCATTGCAGAGAGATAGAAAGAAAGACCTCTTGTTGCTGCTCTACACCCTTTCTGTTCAGCATTGCAGAGAGACAGAAAGAGAAAAACAGGGGGAGGGAGAGAGGACCCCTTTTTCTCTTCTCCCTCTCTTCTCTCCCCTCATCTTGTTTATACAAGCAATACCTTCTTTATTACAAGCCAGTGCACAGCAATCACACACACACATTCACAAGCAATCTCACCACGCCGCTAACTAACGGCCTGCAGGGAATTCTCTCTTGTGAGGCTTTGGAGGCTTGAAACTCAGTGTGTTGCCTGCTGGAAAGGCTTTAGATACAGTGTGTGTGTGTGGAATCAATGTGATAATTACCTCTCAGAATGAGCATGAACCATATTGAATTGGAGAAGGGCTTGTAACAACGGTAAATGTAGTAACACCAGTTAGTGTAATAACACTGTTTAGTGTAATAACACCAGTTAGTGTAATAACACCAGTTAGTGTAACAACACCAGTTAGTGTAATAACACCAGTTAGTGTAACAACACCGGTTAGTGTAATAACACCAGTTAGTGTAATAACACCAGTTAGTGTAATAACACTGTTTAGTGTAATAACACCAGTTAGTGTAATAACACCGGTTAGTGTAATAACACCAGTTAGTGTAACAACACCGGTTAGTGTAATAACACCAGTTAGTGTAATAACACCAGTTAGTGTAATAACACCGGTTAGTGTAATAACACCAGTTAGTGTAATAACACTGTTTAGTGTAATAACACCAGTTAGTGTAGTAACACCAGTTAGTGTAATAACACCAGTTAGTGTAATAACACCGGTTAGTGTAATAACACCAGTTAGTGTAATAACACCAGTTAGTGTAATAACACCAGTTAGTGTAATGTAACACCAGTTAGTGTAATAACACCAGTTAGTGTAATAACACCAGTTAGTGTAATAACACCAGTTAGTGTAATAACACCAGTTAGTGTAATAACACCAGTTAGTGTAATAACACCAGTTAGTGTAATGTAACACCAGTTAGTGTAGTAACACCAGTTAGTGTAATAACACCAGTTAGTGTAATGTAACACCAGTTAGTGTAATAACACCAGTTAGTGTAATAACACCAGTTAGTGTAATAACACCAGTTAGTGTAATAACACCAGTTAGTGTAATAACACCAGTTAGTGTAATGTAACACCAGTTAGTGTAATAACACCAGTTAGTGTAATAACACCAGTTAGTGTAATAACACCAGTTAGTGTAATAACACCAGTTAGTGTAATGTAACACCAGTTAGTGTAATAACACCGTTAGTGTAATAACACCAGTTAGTGTAATAACACCGGGTTAGTGTAATAACACCAGTTAGTGTAATAACACCAGTTAGTGTAATAACACCGGTTAGTGTAATAACACCAGTTAGTGTAATAACACCGGTTAGTGTAATAACACCAGTTAGTGTAATAACACCAGTTAGTGTAATAACACCGGTTAGTGTAATAACACCAGTTAGTGTAATAACACCAGTTAGTGTAATAACACCAGTTAGTGTAATAACACCAGTTAGTGTAATAACACTGTTTAGTGTAATAACACCAGTTAGTGTAATAACACCAGTTAGTGTAATAACACCAGTTAGTGTAACAACACCAGTTAGTGTAATAACACCAGTTAGTGTAATAACACCAGTTAGTGTAATAACACCGGTTAGTGTAATAACACCGGTTAGTGTAATAACACCAGTTAGTGTAATAACACCGGTTAGTGTAATAACACCAGTTAGTGTAGTAACACCAGTTAGTGTAATAACACCAGTAACACCAGTTAGTGTAATAACACCAGTAACACCAGTTAGTGTAGTAACACCAGTTAGTGTAATAACACCAGTAACACCAGTTAGTGTAATAACACCGGTTAGTGTAATAACACCGGTTAGTGTAATAACACCAGTTAGTGTAATAACACCAGTTAGTGTAATAACACCAGTTAGTGTAATAACACCGGTTACATTACATACATCCCATTCATTACTGGTGTAGATATGTGGAGGCAGAGCAGGGCATTTTGGTGCGCAGCCAATGTTAGAGTTACTCAGCGGAAAACCTCTGTTAGACCATGGACACACACACACACTCAGTAGACCATGGACACACACACACACACACACACACACACACACACACACACACACACACACACACACACACACACACACACACACACACACACACACACACACACACACACACACACACACACACACACACTCAGTAGACCATGGACACACACACACACACACTCAGTAGACCATGGACACACACACACACACACAGTTAGTAGACCATGGACACACACACACACACACACTCAGTTCGTAGACCATGGATACACACACACACACACACTCAGTAGACCATGGACACACACACACACACACACAGTTAGTAGACCATGGACACACACACACACACACACAAACTCAGTTCGTAGACCATGGATACACACACACACACACACACACACACACACACACTCAGTAGACCATGGACACACACACACACACACAGTTAGTAGACCATGGACACACACACACACACATACACACTCAGTTAGTAGACCATGGACACACACACACACACACTCAGTTAATAGACCATGGACACACACACAAACACACACTTAGTAGACCATGGACACACACACTCAGTTAGTAGACCATGGACACACACACTCACTTAGTAGACCATGGACACACACACTCAGTTAGTAGACCATGGACACACACACTCAGTTAGTAGACCATGGACACACACACACAGTTAGTAGACCACGCCTCGCGGGACTCAATGCTAGTTACACCATCCGTTACCTCAGACTGTTGCTACAGCACAACCCTCTGGATTAACTGCCTGTATAACAACACATTAAAACACAGAGAGAGACACAAACACACACACAGAGAGAGACACAAACACACACAGAGAGAGACAGAAACACACACAGAGAGACACAAACACAGAGAGAGAGAGAGAGAGAGAGAGACACAAACACACACAGAGAGAGAGAGACACAAACACACACAGAGAGAGACACAAACACACACAGAGAGAGACACAAACACACAGAGAGAGAGACACAAACACACACAGAGAGAGACACAAACACACACAGAGAGAGACACAAACACACAGAGAGAGACACAAACACACACAGAGAGAGACACAAACACACACAGAGAGATACACAAACACGCACAGAGAGAGACACAAACACACACAGAGAGAGACACACAAACACACACAGAGAGAGACAAACACACACACACACACACACACAGAGAGACACAAACACACACACACATAGAGAGACACAAAGAGACACAGAGAGAGACACAAACACACACAGAGAGAGACACAAAGAGACACATAGAGAGACACAAAGAGACACATAGAGAGACACAAACACACACAGAGAGAGACACAAACACACACAGAGAGAGACACAAACACACACAGAGAGAGACACAAACACACACAGAGAGAGACACAAACACACACACAGAGAGAGACACAAACACACACACACACACACACACACACACAGAGAGACACAAACACACACACACATAGAGACACAAAGAGACACAGAGAGAGACACAAACACACACAGAGAGAGACACAAAGAGACACATAGAGAGACACAAAGAGACACATAGAGAGACACAAACACACACAGAGAGAGACACAAACACACACAGAGAGAGACACAAACACACACAGAGAGAGACACAAACACACACAGAGAGAGACACAAACACACACAGAGAGAGACACAAACATACACAGAGAGAGACAAACACACACAGAGAGAGACACAAACACAGAGAGAGAGAGACACAAACACACACAGAGAGAGACACAAACACACACAGAGAGAGAGACACAAACACACAGAGAGAGACACAAAAAACACACAGAGAGAGACACAAACACACACACAGAGAGACACAAACACACACACACACACACACAGAGAGAGACACAAACACACACAGAGAGAGAGACACAAACACACACAGAGAGAGAGACACAAACACACAGAGAGAGACACAAACACACACAGAGAGAGACACAAACACACACAGAGAGAGACACAAACACACACACACACAGAGAGAGACACAAACACACACAGAGAGAGACGCAAACACACACAGAGAGAGACGCAAACACACACAGAGAGAGAGACACAAACACACAGAGAGAGAGACACAAACACACACAGAGAGAGACACAAACATACACAGAGAGAGACACAAACACACACAGAGAGAGACACAAACACACACAGAGAGAGACACACGTTTTTTTTTTACAGACAGTCTTCAAGTCTTTTAACCCAAGAAAACTGGTGAAGTTCCAGAGAAAAGGTAAACATTTACCACTTCAAAAGACGGTTCCCTTTAACAAAGGAAAACATTGCCATGAATAAACAAACTGTAAAAAATAATGAACAGTTTTAAATCAAATCTATAGCTTAGAAGGCAACCTTATGTGTGAGAGAGGCAGTAGGAGCTGTCCCAGGTTCTGGACTACTGCTGGATCAACATTTACATTTACATTTAAGTCATTTAGCAGACGCTCTTATCCAGAGCGACTTACATGTAGGCTAAGAGTCTGACCCCACCATAGTGCATGTGCATCCTGTGCAGTCTAAAGACGAGCCACTCAGGTGGACAAAGGGTGCTGCATGGCCACATACAACATGCACCCCCCTGGTCCACGGGTCCACATTCTAAACATTCTCAACCATTATCACAAAATATAGGCACCCCCTGGTCCCCGGGTCCACATTCTAAACATTCTCAACCATTATCACATCATATAGGCACCCCCCTGGTCCACGGGTCCACATTCTAAACATTCCCAACCATTATCACATCATATAGGCACCCCCTGGTCCACGGGTCCACATTCTAAACATTCTCAACCATTATCACGTCATATAGGCATCCCACTGGTCCCCGGTCCACATTCTAAACATTCTACACCATTATCACATCATATAGGCACCCCCTGGTCCACGGGTCCACATTCTAAACATTCTACACCATTATCACATCATATAGGCACCCCCTGGTCCACGGGTCTACATTCTAAACATTCTACACCATTATCACATCATATAGGCACCCCCTGGTCCACGGGTCCACATTCTAAACATTCTCAACCATTATCTCATCATATAGGCACCCCCTGGTCCACGGGTCCACATTCTAAACATTCTCAACCATTATCACATCATATAGGCACCCCCTGGTCCACGGGTCCACATTCTAAACATTCTCAACCATTATCACATCATATAGGCACCCCCTGGTCCCCGGTCCACATTCTAAACATTCTCAACCATTATCACATCATATAGGCACCCCCTGGTCCACGGTTCCACATTCTAAACATTCTCAACCATTATCACATCATAGGCACCCCTGGTCCCCGGGCCACATTCTAAACATTCTCAACCATTATCACATCATATAGGCACCCCTGGTCCACGGGTCCACATTCTAAACATTCTCAACCATTATCACATCATATAGGCACCCCCTGGTCCACGGGTCCACATTCTAAACATTCTCAACCATTATCACATCATATAGGCACCCCTGGTCCCCCGTCCACATTCTAAACATTCTCAACCATTATCACATCATATAGGCACCCCCTGGTCCCCCGTCCACATTCTAAAACATTATCACATCATATAGGCACCCCCCTGGTCCCCGGTCCACATTCTCAACCATTATCACATCATATAGGCACCCCCCTGGTCCCCGGTCCACATTCTCAACCATTATCACATCATATAGGCACCACGTAGTCTAAATCAACATTCTAAAACATTATCACGTCATATAGGCACCACGTAGTCTAAATCAACATTCTAAAACATTATCACGTCATATAGGCACCACGTAGTCTAAATCAACATTCTAAAACATTATCATGTCATATAGGCACCACGTAGTCTAAATCAACATTCTAAAACATTATCACGTCACATATGACAACTTCAAACCCCTTGTTCTATGAACTTTGGCCTTCTTTCATGCATCTTTCTTAGGTCACCAACTATAGTTTGGCTCCATTGGCCAGTTCTGGGGTCTATAATTTCAGGATGGCCTAGTGAAAGTCCTTGAGCCCACGTGAAGCCAAGTGTAGCCATTAGCCTAAACCGTCATTATTCCATACCTTAAAACTGGCATTATCACGCCTTTAGATAGAGGCAATAGGCTGACAATCTATCTAATTAATTGATCTCCATGTGTGACATTTTTTTAGCAGTTGGATCAATCAATTAATCTGATTAGCTATTTTATTGGATCTATCAATCATTTAAACCCGGACTGTCCTCTCAGACCGCAGCCTAAAGACACATTACCTACAGAATGCATAGGCTACAATCTATTGGCTACACGACGTATGAACAGAAAAACATTTAGCCAATCCTGTCCACAAATCCAATCCCTCACCAGCTCTGTACAGTACAGCGTCAACGGAGTTGCCTCAGTCAGGGGGAAAACATGCGCTTCCGTAAACATGAAAGCTGTGGTGAACTGCAGCAGCAAGCAATGACCTGCGTTGGTAGCCTACGGACAACCGAAGTTACCCATGCAGCGCCAACCCCCTCGCTATTGAAGACAGGACGGTATAGAAACAGAACAGACAGCGAATAGAATAAAACAGCATGAATCCATGTTGTTAGTTACCTGGTGTGGAAAACGGCGAAACCGTTAGACAGATATCTGACCGTACGGTTAGCGATTCATCTCAGATATCACCCAAAATCCCTTCTGTCGCTTCTGTGACACGCTCTTCCCTTCCCGATCTCTTTCCTCTCATCTATATGTCTCTCTCTCAAGGAGGAGAGCAGCAGTAGCAGTTGCGGATCTCCACGGGAATATCCAGCATCACGTCTCAAGGCTGTGCAGTGTCAACCACGGCATCCGACAGACAGCAGCTGCGAGATGAGCTGTCGTCTCCACCAACACTGTCTCGCGCATGCAGCGCTCCCTCTTCTCTACTCTTCCGTTCCGTTCTCTGCCTCTGTCTTCTATCCGTATCTCACTGCGTCAGGCGCACTATGCTTGGCTTCTCTCTCTTTCTATCTCTCTTTCTCTCTCTTTCTCTCGCTCTCTCTCGCTCTCTCTCCTGTCCTCCTCTCCTTGTGCCTAGACTGAAGCCAGCTTTTAGTGGAGAAGGAGTAGGATACTGTACAGGCTGTGATACAATATAATATATCATACAATACTTTCTCAATTTGAATGGAAATGTATTTCGAGGCCAGCTGTAGGCTACAATGAGATATGCCAGCATACAAATCTACACACAACAACAATCTCTGTGAGTAAAATTTGATGTAATTTCAACTTCTTTTCAACCAAAACGTTGTCTTTTCAATGTCTTTTGCCAACATATATCACTGATAATGCCCTATAAGCTGCACATCAGGGTGGATCACATTGGTGGGAGCTGTGTTTTTG
>NW_025744506.1:0-9522 GCF_021184085.1 Oncorhynchus gorbuscha | reverse complement strand
ACTTAAATAGTCCTGATCATAAAGGCCTAGGCGATATCCCCCAAAACCAACAATACACTGAATTCATACATACTTAAATATCCCCAAAACTAACAATACACTAACAATATCCCCCAATTCATACATACATACTTAAATAGTCCTGATCATAAAGGCCTAGACGATATCCCCCAAAACCAACAATACACTGAATTCATACATACTTAAATAGTCCTGATCATAAAGGCTTGGCCAAGGCATTATCCCCAAAACTAACAATACACTGAATTCATACATCATAAAGGCTTAGGCCTAGGCGATATCCCCCAAAACTAACAATACACTGAATTCATACATACATACTTAAATAGTCCTGATCATAAAGGCCTAGGCGATATCCCCCAAAACTAACAATACACTGAATTCATACATACTTAAATAGTCCTGATCATAAAGGCCAAACGATATCCCCAAAACTAACAATACACTGAATTCATACATACATACTTAAATAGTCCTGATCATAAAAAACGATATCCCCCAAAACTAACAATACACTGAATTCATACATACACTTAAATAGTCCTGATCATAAAGGCCTAGACGATATCCCCCAAAACTAACAATACACTGAATTCATACATACATACTTAAATAGTCCTGATCATAAAGGCCTAGACGATATCCCCCAAAACTAACAATACACTGAATTTCATACATACTTAAATAGTCCTGATCATAAAGGCCTAGATGATATCCCCCAAAACTAACAATACACTGAATTCATACATACATACTTAAATAGTCCTGATCATAAAGGCCTAGATGATATCCCCCAAAACTAACAATACACTGAATTCATACATACTTAAATAGTCCTGATCATAAAGGCCTAGACGATATCCCCCAAAACTAACAATACACTGAATTCATACATACATACTTAAATAGTCCTGATCATAAAGGCCTAGACGATATCCCCAAAACTAACAATACACTGAATTCATACATACATACTTAAATAGTCCTGATCATGGATATCCCCCAAAACTAACAATACACTGCCTACATACTTAAATAGTCCCCCAAAATCCCCAACAATACACTGAATTCATACATACATACTTAAATAGTCCTGATCATAAAGGCTTACACTGGCCTAGAGGCCGATATCCCCCAAAACTAACAATACACTGAATTCATACATACATAGTCCTTAAATAGTCCTGATCATAAAGGCTTAGGCGATATCCCCCAAAACTAACAATACACTGAATTCATACATACATACTTAAATAGTCCTGATCATAAAGGCCTAGACGATATCCCCCAAAACTAACAATACACTGAATTCATACATACATACTTAAAGGCTTAGTCGATATCCCCAAAACTAACAATACCTGATCATAAAGGCCTAGACGATATCCCCCAAAACTAACAATACACTGAATTCATACATACATACTTAAATAGTCCTGATCATAAAGGCCTAGACGATATCCCCAAAACTAACAATACACTGAATTCATACATACATACTTAAATAGTCCTGGTCATAAAGGCCTAGACGATATCCCCCAAAACCAACAATACACTGAATTCATACATACATACTTAAATAGTCCTGATCATAAAGGCTTAGGCGATATCCCCCAAAACTAACAATACACTGAATTCATACATACATACTTAAATAGTCCTGATCATAAAGGCCTAGACGATATCCCCCAAAACTAACAATACTCTGAATTCATACATACATACTTAAATAGTCCTGATCATAAAGGCCTAGACGATATCCCCCAAAACTAACAATACACTGAATTCATACATACATACTTAAATAGTCCTGATCATAAAGGCCTAGACGATATCCCCCAAAACTAACAATACACTGAATTCATACATACATACTTAAATAGTCCTGATCATATAGGCTTAGGCCTAGACAATATCCCCCAAAACTAACAATACACTGAATTCATACATACATACTTAAATAGTCCTGATCATAAAGGCTTAGGCCTAGATGATATCCCCCAAAACTAACAATACACTGAATTCATACATACTTAAATAGTCCTGATCATAAAGGCCTAGACGATATCCCCCAAAACTAACAATACACTGAATTCATACATACATACTTAAATAGTCCTGATCATAAAGGCTTAGGTCTAGACGATATCCCCCAAAACTAACAATACACTGAATTCATACATACTTAAATAGTCCTGATCATAAAGGCCAAGACGATATCCCCCAAAACTAACAATACACTGAATTCATACATACATACTTAAATAGTCCTGATCATAAAGGCTTAGGTCTAGACGATATCCCCCAAAACTAACAATACACTGAATTCATACATACTTAAATAGTCCTGATCATAAAGGCCTAGACGATATCCCCCAAAACTAACAATACACTGAATTCATACATACATACTTAAATAGTCCTGATCATAAAGGCCTAGACGATATCCCCCAAAACTAACAATACACTGAATTCATACATACTTAAATAGTCCTGATCATAAAGGCCTAGACGATATCCCCCAAAACCAACAATACACTGAATTCATACATACTTAAATAGTCCTGATCATAAAGGCTTAGGTCTAGACGATATCCCCCAAAACTAACAATACACTGAATTCATACATGTTCAGTCATTTTAATTGTAAACACAATACCACAACTTCATTTTTCCAATCTAGGAGGTAAACTCAATAATGTATTTAATCATTTCTCTGCATATAAAGGATGGAATGTGACAGAGGCCACTAAAATAGCAACAAAAAAATATTTAACCCGTCCTGGGGGATCCTGGCTGGCTACTTTTTCTATTTGGCTGGCTACTCCAAGTGCTTGTGGAAAACACTGCATGATCCCACTTATCCCAATGGGACATATTGCATTAACACTTTAAGAGGGTTAACATGGTATTCCTAACACCTAACAATGAGGTTATTATAGTTGATTGACATGAGGAGAAATAGGAAGGAACCCACAAGAAAATTGTATCTGTACTGCGTCTATTTAAACTCAGATTCAACTTCAAATGGTCAAACTGGGCTGTGTTTTCATTGCATTGCTTCCAGTCTGCACGCATGCACAGAGCCATACAGACATGCACACTAACTTCACTCTCACAGGTCCCCTCTTTCTCCCGTCCCTCCCATGCACAGAGCCATACAGACATGCACACTAACTTCCCTCTCACAGGTCCCCTCTTTCTCCCGTCCCTCCCATGACTTCCCACCATCCTTTTGTCCCTTCCTTGACTCTCCCAGGCTGAAAAAAAATGCATTCCTGTTGGGCAAAGCAGGGCTGAAAGTTAGCGCGACGAGGAGCTCACTGAAGGGGGCTCTACATCTTTTCACAGCACTCCTGGCGGGGCTTCAATGGCAGATTGTGTGTATGGAGAAGAGCATTGATCTTTTCACACACTCATTAATGGTCATTTTCAATTAGGCACTGGCCCATTAAAAGAGACCACTTTATAAGGAAAGACAGGGCCACTTCTTATGCTTCCTTTTCACATGGCCACCTTTGACGACACTAGCCATTTCCTCCATAAGGGAACTAGAGATATGATTGAGAAATATAGGGCAGAGGAGATGATCATGTCTTTCCAGGGAAATCATCTTAATGTCTTGTTAAGATGCGACTATTCCATGCTATTACGAGACCACGCCACACTAAAATGCCCGTACAGTTTTTTCTGTTCCTGGAAAATGGTATGGTTGGTGTGTTGTGAATTATGAATAGCTCACATGCTTATAATGAGAGAATTCATAGGAGCAAATGTCACCTTTCAGGGAAGGGGATAGTATCTGATAGAGGATGTTAGCAAAAGCACTGCTTACCTGCATTGATCATTCTATGGTCTTCAGAAGGCAAAGCGGGAAAGAGAAGACAAACGATACAAATCAAATCAAAGTGTATTGGTCGCGAACACAGTTCAGCAGATGTTATAGATGGTGCAGCGAAATGTTTATGTTACCAGCTCATAACAATACAGTACAATGTCAAACAAGTACACCAATAATCTACATGAAAATGACAATAAACAAGACATTTTGAAATGTCGGAAGGAATCCAAATAACTGTAGTCCAAATGCAATCTATACGTATATACACCAGATGACTTTACAGCAGATATACTGAGAATGATATGTCCAGCAGCAGATATATGTCATGTTTGTCATTTATTGTCATGTCTTGTCCCTGTGCTCCCCATGCTATTCGTTTCCCTCTGCTGGTCTTGTTTGGTTCTATCCCTCTCTCTCCCCCTCCCCCTTTCACTCTCTCGCTCTCTCTTCTCTCTGTCGTTCCGTTCCTGCTCCCAGCTGTTCCTATTCCCCTAATCATCATTTAGCCTTCCCACACCTGTTCCCGATCCTTTCCCCTGATTAGACTCCCTATTTATTCCTTTGTGATCCGTTCCTGTTCCGTCGGTTCCGTGTTTTGTATTCCATGCTGTAATTGCGTTTCGCCCTGTCCTGTCGTGTTTTTTTGCCGTGATTGTGTATCACCCTGTCCTGTCGTGTTTTGTGCCTTCTTCAGACGCTGCGTGTGAGCAGGTGTCTCAGTTGACTACGGCCTGCGCCTACCCGAAGCGACCTGCAGTCTGTGGCCGCTTCTCCAGTTGTTTTCCCCTCTACTATCTAGAGGATTTCAGTTATTCGGTTTTGAGCATTAATAAACTCTGTTTCTGTTAAGTCGCGTTTGGGTCCTCCTTCACCTGCATAACAGAAGGAACCGACCAAAGAATGGACCCAGCGACTTCAGACGCTCGTTACACTGCCGTCGAGATCCAAGGAGCCATGCTCGGCAGACACGAGCAGGAATTGTCTGCTGCTCGTCATGCCGTGGAGAACCTGGCCGCTCAGGTTTCCGACCTCTCTGGACAGTTCCAGAGTCTACGTCTCGTGCCACCTGTTACTCCCTGGCCTGCCGAGCCTCCTGAACCCAGGGTTAATAACCCACCTTGCTACTCCGGGCAGCCCACTGAGTGCCGCTCCTTTCTCACGCAGTGTGAGATTGTGTTCTCTCTCCAACCCCACATACTCTAGAGAGAGAGCTCGGGTTGCTTTCGTCATTTCACTCCTTACTGGCCGGGCTCGAGAATGGGGCACAGCTATCTGGGAGGCAAGGGCTGATTGCTCTAACAGATTCCAGAACTTTAAGGAGGAGATGATTCGGGTTTTTGACCGTTCAGTTTTTGGTGAGGAGGCTTCTAGGGCCCTGGCTTCCTTATGCCAAGGTGAACGGTCCATAACGGATTATTCCATTGAGTTTCGCACTCTTGCTGCCTCTAGTGAGTGGAACGAGCCGGCGCTGCTCGCTCGTTTTCTGGAGGGACTCCACGCAGTGGTTAAGGATGAGATTCTCTCCCGGGAGGTTCCTTCAGATGTGGACTCCTTGATTGCTCTCGCCATCCGCATAGAACGACGGGTAGATCTTCGTCACCGGGCTCGTGGAAGAGAGCTCGCATCAACGGTGTTTCCCTGCTCCGCATCGCAACCATCTCCCTCTGGCTTTGAGACTGAGCCCATGCAGCTGGGAGGGATTCGCATCTCGAATAAGGAGAGGAACAGAGGATCACCAACCGCCTGTGCCTCTATTGCGGAGTTGCTGGACATTTTGTTATTTCATGTCCAGTAAGAGGCCAGAGCCCATCAGTAAGCGGAGGGCTACTGGTGAGCGCTACTACTCAGGTCCCTTCATCTAGATCTTGTACTACTATGTCGGTCCATCTACGCTGGACCGGTTCGGGTGCTACATGCAGTGCTTTGATTGACTCTGGGGCTGAGGGTTGTTTCATGGACGAAGCATGGGCTCGGAAACATAACATTCCTTTCAGACCGTTAGACAGGCCTACGCCCATGTTTGCCTTAGATGGTAGTCATCTTCCCAGTATCAAATTTGAGACACTACCTTTAACTCTCACAGTATCTGGTAACCACAGTGAGACTATGTCTTTTTTGATTTTCCGTTCACCGTTTACACCTGTTGTTTTGGGTCACCCCTGGCTTGTATGTCATAATCCTTCTATTAATTGGTCTAGTAATTCTATCCTATCCTGGAACGTTTCTTGTCATGTGAAGTGTTTAATGTCTGCCATCCCTCCCATTTCTTCTGTCCCTACTTCTCAGGAGGAACCTGGCGATTTGACAGGAGTGCCGGAGGAATATCATGATCTGCGCACGGTCTTCAGTCGGTCCCGAGCCAACTCCCTTCCTCCTCACCGGTCGTATGATTGTAGTATTGATCTCCTTCCAGGGACCACTCCTCCTCGAGGTAGACTATACTCTCTGTCGGCTCCCGAACGTAAGGCTCTCGAGGATTATTTGTCTGTGTCTCTTGACGCCGGTACCATAGTGCCTTCTTCCTCTCCGGCCGGGGCGGGGTTCTTTTTGTTAAGAAGAAGGACGGTACTCTGCGCCCCTGCGTGGATTATCGAGGGCTGAATGACATAACGGTTAAGAATCGTTATCCGCTTCCCCTTATGTCATCAGCCTTCGAGATTCTGCAGGGAGCCAGGTGCTTTACTAAGTTGGACCTTCGTAACGCTTACCATCTCGTGCGCATCAGAGAGGGGGACGAGTGGAAAACGGCGTTTAATACTCCGTTAGGGCATTTTGAGTACCGGGTTCTGCCGTTCGGTCTCGCCAATGCGCCAGCTGTTTTTCAGGCATTAGTTAATGATGTTCTGAGAGACATGCTGAACATTTTTGTTTTTGTCTATCTTGACGATATCCTGATTTTTTTCTCCGTCACTCGAGATTCATGTTCAGCACGTTCGACGTGTTCTACAGCGCCTTTTAGAAAATTGTCTCTACGTAAAGGCTGAGAAGTGCTCTTTTCATGTCTCCTCCGTTACTTTTCTCGGTTCCGTTATTTCCGCTGAAGGCATTCAGATGGATTCCGCTAAGGTCCAAGCTGTCAGTGATTGGCCCGTTCCAAGGTCACGTGTCGAGTTGCAGCGCTTCTTAGGTTTCGCTAATTTCTATCGGCGTTTCATTCGTAATTTCGGTCAAGTTGCTGCCCCTCTCACAGCTCTTACTTCTGTCAAGACGTGTTTTAAGTGGTCCGGTTCCGCCCAGGGAGCTTTTGATCTTCTAAAAGAACGTTTTACGTCCGCTCCTATCCTCGTTACTCCTGACGTCACTAGACAATTCATTGTCGAGGTTGACGCTTCAGAGGTAGGCGTGGGAGCCATTCTATCCCAGCGCTCCCAGTCTGACGATAAGGTTCATCCTTGCGCTTATTTTTCTCATCGCCTGTCGCCATCTGAGCGCAACTATGATGTGGGTAACCGTGAACTGCTCGCCATCCGCTTAGCCCTAGGCGAATGGCGACAGTGGTTGGAGGGGCGACCGTTCCTTTTGTCGTTTGGACAGACCATAAGAACCTTGAGTACATCCGTTCTGCCAAACGACTTAATGCCCGTCAAGCTCGTTGGGCGTTGTTTTTCGCTCGTTTCGAGTTTGTGATTTCTTACCGTCCGGGTAGCAAGAACACCAAGCCTGATGCCTTATCCCGTCTGTTTAGTTCTTCTGTGGCTTCTACTGATCCCGAGGGGATTCTTCCTTATGGGCGTGTTGTCGGGTTAACAGTCTGGGGAATTGAAAGACAGGTTAAGCAAGCACTCACGCACACTGCGTCGCCGCGCGCTTGTCCTAGTAACCTCCTTTTCGTTCCTGTTTCCACTCGTCTGGCTGTTCTTCAGTGGGCTCACTCTGCCAAGTTAGCGGGTCATCCCGGTGTTCGAGGCACTCTTGCGTCTATTCGCCAGCGCTTTTGGTGGCCGACTCAGGAGCGTGACACGCGCCGTTTCGTGGCTGCCTGTTCGGACTGCGCGCAGACTAAGTCGGGTAACTCTCCTCCTGCCGGTCGTCTCAGACCGCTCCCATTCCTTCTCGACCATGGTCTCACATTGCCTTAGACTTCATTACCGGTCTGCCTTTGTCTGCGGGGAAGACTGTGATTCTGACGGTTGTCGATAGGTTCTCTAAGGCGGCACATTTCATTCCCCTCGCTAAACTTCCTTCCGCTAAGGAGACGGCACAAATCATTATTGAGAATGTATTCAGAATTCATGGCCTCCCGTTAGACGCCGTTTCAGACAGAGGTCCGCAATTCACGTCACAGTTTTGGAGGGAGTTCTGTCGTTTGATTGGTGCGTCCGTCAGTCTCTCTTCCGGGTTTCATCCCCAGTCTAACGGTCAAGCAGAGAGGGCCAATCAGACGATTGGTCGCATACTACGCAGCCTTTCTTTCAGGAACCCTGCGTCTTGGGCAGAACAGCTCCCTGGGCAGAATACGCTCACAATTCGCTTCCTTCGTCTGCTACCGGGTTATCTCCGTTTCAGAGTAGTCTGGGTTACCAGCCTCCTCTGTTCTCATCCCAGCTTGCCGAGTCCAGCGTTCCCTCCGCTCAGCGTTTGTCCAACGTTGTGAGCGCACCTGGAGGAGGGTGAGGTCTGCACTTTGCCGTTACAGGGCACAGACGGTGAGAGCCGCCAATAAACGCAGGATTAAGAGTCCAAGGTATTGTTGCGGCCAGAGAGTGTGGCTTTCCACTCGCAACCTTCCTCTTACGACAGCTTCTCGTAAGTTGACTCCGCGGTTCATTGGTCCGTTCCGTGTCTCCCAGGTCGTCAATCCTGTCGCTGTGCGACCTGCTTCTTCCGCGACATCTTCGTCGCGTCCATCCTGTCTTCCATGTCTCCTGTGTTAAGCCCTTTCTTCGCACCCCCGTTCGTCTTCCCTCCCCCCCTCCCGTCCTTGTCGAGAGCGCACCTATTTACAAGGTACATAAAATTATGGACATGCGTTCTCGGGGACGGGGTCACCAATACCTAGTGGATTGGGAGGGTTACGGTCCTGAGGAGAGGAGTTGGGTTCCGTCTCGGGACGTGCTGGACCGTTCGCTCATCGATGATTTCCTCCGTTGCCGCCAGGATTCCTCCTCGAGTGCGCCAGGAGGCGCTCGGTGAGTGGGGGGGGTACTGTCATGTTTGTCATTTATTGTCATGTCTTGTCCCTGTGCTCCCCATGCTATTCGTTTCCCTCTGCTGGTCTTGTTTGGTTCTATCCCCTCTCTCCCCTCCCCCTTTCACTCTCTCGCTCTCTCTTCTCTCTGTCGTTCCGTTCCTGCTCCCAGCTGTTCCTATTCCCCTAATCATCATTTAGCCTTCCCACACCTGTTCCCGATCCTTTCCCCTGATTAGACTCCCTATTTATTCCTTTGTGATCCGTTCCTGTTCCGTCGGTTCCTTGTTTTGTATTCCATGCTGTAATTGCGTTTCGCCCTGTCCTGTCGTGTTTTTTTGCCGTGATTGTGTATCACCCTGTCCTGTCGTGTTTTGTGCCTTCTTCAGACGCTGCGTGTGAGCAGGTGTCTCAGTTGACTACGGCCTGCGCCTACCCGAAGCGACCTGCAGTCTGTGGCCGCTTCTCCAGTTGTTTTCCCCTCTACTATCTAGAGGATTTCAGTTATTCGGTTTTGAGCATTAATAAACTC